>NW_023995527.1:0-106265 GCF_015586225.1 Lucilia sericata | reverse complement strand
TAGAAACGTAAATAAATAATTTTAAACAAGAATTTGTTTTCTTTCATTTCATTTGAAAATAAATTATTGAGTTTTAAGTACAAGAAGAAGAAGAAACAATAATAATAAAACCGCAGGAAAGTTTTATTTTATTTGAAATATACAAACATGCATTTCTTTAATGTATTTATAACAATTTATACAAGTAAATTGTTAATCTGATCCAATTTTTTTTTTATAATTACTTTGTTGTAATTGTAGTTTGTTGTTTTTATAATGTTATATTTTCTTTTTATTTTATTTCTTTTTTATAAAGAATTATTAATCATATTTGTTTTAAATAATTTGTATTTTTAGATTTATTTGTTGTTTTTTACATTTAAATACACATTTATAAAATTATATAGAATTTATAACTAACTAAATTATTTATGATTTAAACGTAATTTTATTTTGAAAAATTTATTTAATCGGTATTGAATGGAAAAAGTTAATTTAAGGAAACATGTTTTGGGTTTTTATGCAATTAGGAAAATTTTTTGTTAAATAAATTGTTAATTTACAAAGTAATTTTCTTTAGAATCTTATTGCAAAAGTCTAACAGAATTAAAGCCAAAAATAATTAGTTCAAATAGCTTTTATTCTTAAGTCGTACCAGTTTTGAAATTACACTTGTTTTTTAGGAAAAGCGTAATTCTTCCTACTTTTCTATTCTTGCAGTCCAATTTTAAGAATATTTCAAAATTTTACTCTCCTTTTCAAAAAAAAATTTTACCGAATGTTTTGTCAAAATATGGGGAATTTAACCTATTGACCTTTGGGGTCAAAGGTCAAGTTTTTATATATTAAACAAGGTCAAGTTTTTATATATTTGACATTTAGCTAAATATTTAGTATTTTTCAATGGATCTTGATGAAACCTTGAAAAATATGCCATGATCAATGAAGTTTAAATTCTAGTGAAAATTAACCCTTTGCAGACCTTGGTTATATGAAACTGTTGCCCTTTTAAAACTCTTAAAATAACAATCTGAAATTTAACTTTATTGTGATCAATTTTTAAGAAAATTTTAATATTTTTCAATCGAATGCGATAAAACCTTGCAGAAATTTTAATGAAAATTAACCCTTTGCTGTCCCTGGTGATAAAATAAGGACATTTTTTAAAACTCTTAAAGAACCATTGAACCATTTTGTAATGAATTTTTTGTACATGGACCGGCATCAGCCGCGCACCAAACTTGCAAGCCGCGTGTTCTTTAGCTCACTCTGTGATTGAAAAAACACATCGTATTTAAGAGACTTGGAAGATAAAATAGGACATATTGAATAGATTCTTGAATGTTCCTATGGATACTTAATTATGTCGACACAGGATTCTGGAAAAACAACACTATATTTTCCACTACTTCTCGAACAAATCTATGAAGTCCTGTAAAACGATTTTTTTTATCGCGAATATTCTAAGAATTCAATTAATATGTATCAATAAAGAGGAGCATACTTTTAGGCATACGTTAAAAAATAACCTTTATATATTACAAGCCTTTTCCTAGTACATCTTCTGATTAAATAATTTTTCAAATTTTGTGTTTTTTTTTTTGATTTTCTTTTTACATTCATTCCATTTCATTTATTTTTTTAAAGCAAATAGTAGTAATTACTTAACTAAATACGTATTCAAACTAAATAGACTCTTAATTTAACTCTATATGTACATAAGTCTTACAATTTTGTCACTGAGGCCATGAAGTGGGCACATAGGGTCGCCACACTTCTTCTCCCTCTCTCGAGGCATGAGTATGTTGATCATTTGTCACACCCGCTGATGCAACACTAACGCCACCACCACCGCCCACCACATTAACTTCAGTTGCGGGATCCGTTAAATGCGTTTGTGTTTGTCTTTGTTCCGGATCTAGATTCGCTGGATCTGTTACTACCACATGAGTATGAGGATCATTATTCATTAATCCACCTCCACCTACGCCTGCCGCACTATTAGTATTTTGCATTTGTTCTTCGTGGTCCGAGGTGCCTATACCGATCTCTATGCTCGAACGATTGCCGGAAAGGGAACTGATAGTGAGAGCATTTTCTCCTCCTAAATATTGTTCGATTTTATCGGTGCCGTGTAGGTGTAAGTGAATTTCATTTTGATTATAGGTGGATATAAGTTGAGGATACAGCACCATTGTGTGCGCTGTATGAGCTGAGTATTGTGGCTGACCCGCACAACTACCATATTGGTAATTATTATAGCCATTAGACCAGTTGTTATAGGAAGAATAACCCGCTGCTGCTGCATTATAGGAATCGTATTCATTTTTCGGTACCGTACTATAGTTGGGACTACAAATCGGAGGCTGAACATGCGGCACTATGGCACTGGGATGATAATCACTGGTCGGGCAATAGGGTTGCATATCGGTGAGCACGGTTGGCAAGTGTAAGTTGGCGGGATCGGTGGTGAGACTTTCATAGCCGCTGTAAGCGGAATTTGTGGCAGCTGCTGAAGCAGCTGATGGCGGTGGAGGTGGTGGTAAGTGATGGGTATGATGAAAACTGGAATAGGCAGAGGCACTAGTCATGCTGCTGGAATAACCTGTCCATTCGGCGGCACCCATAAGATTGTTGTTGTCTAAAAATATGAAAAAGTTTAAAAAATTAATTAAATATTTAACAAAATTTTTAATTTAATACAATATTTAATAAATGAACAAGAGGAGCCTTAATAGAACGGGAGTGAGAAAAGCATTTTTAAAATAATAAACATGTCATAAACATTATAAGCCATATTTTTACAACAAAATAATATTAATTGAAAAATAATTTGACATAAGCTGCGATTCTAAGGTCGTTCCCTTAATGAAATTGATGACAGACAGGATAACAAGCAAAACATATGAACAAAATGGCAACCTGCTGTGTCATATATAAAATATGTCACTCAATCCAAAGACACACATATTAGCAACAACAGCAACAGATATAAAACTAGAAAAATTATTAATTTAAAGCAAAAGGGTTACATAACAACAGAGGGAAAAAAAATTATTAAAAAATTCCCTGAAAGAAAAGAGCAGTTAAGAAAACACTTTCTTAACAGGTGAGCTTACTAAACATACTTTGATTAATTATAAATCTTAAATTCTTCAACATTATTAATTAAACTAATTTAAGAAACTAATTAATTTAATTATAAACAACACAAATTTTAATAAACTGTCAGAAGAAAAAAATCTTATATCTTTCCGCTGGCTTCAAAAGACCTATGACGTACATACCGTTAATTTAACCCATAATTGAAAAATGTTTTTTTTTTTATTCATTTTCATCCCCTTGTTTCTTCACAATAATGAAGACAACATTTGCCGTTTGTAGACCATGAAGGATGACTGACGTCGACTCCTCTACCTTTGTAGATTTGAAGCAATTTTATACCATAATCACTGTTGAAACTAAAACTAGCATTTATCACATTTTAATGTTTCAATTAGTATGAAAATTTTCCTGCTAATATGAACTACAGCGTTTTAACCCCTTGTTGTATAAAATGTTGTTAAACAAACTGCAGTGAATTAGACCTTTAGCGGCGGCCACGCACATTTTAATATTTGTTGTATTTGTACGCCCCTCATAATCATCATTATTCACGTCATCGACATCAACAGTAATTTTGAAGGGATACACTCAAAGATAAATGTTTCATTCGTTTCAACTATTTAGAATAAAACTGGAACTGAACTAGAACTGAACTAAAACTGAACTAGAACTGAACTAAAACTGAACTAGAACTGAACTGAACTAGAACTGAACTAGAACTGAACTAGAACTAAACTAGAACTGAACTAGAACTGAACTAGAACTGGACTAGAACTGAACTAGAACTGAACTAGAACTGAACTAGAAAACTAGAGCTGAACTAGAACTGAACTAGAACTGAACTAGAACTGAACTAGAACTGAACTAGAACTGAACTAGAACTGAACTAGAACTGAACTAGAACTGAACTAGAACTGAACTAGAACTGAACTAGAACTGAACTAGAACTGAACTAGAACTGAACTAGAACTGAACTAGAACTGAACTAGAACTGAACTAGAACTGAACTAGAACTGAACTAGAACTGAACTAGAACTGAACTAGAACTGACCTAGAACTGAACTAGAACTGCACTAGAACTGAACTAGAACTGAACTAGAACTGAACTAGAACTGAACTAGAACTGAACTAGAACTGAACTAGAACTGAACTAGAACTGAACTAGAACTGAACTAGAACTGAACTAGAACTGAACTAGAACTGACCTAGAACTGAACTTGAACTGCACTAGAACTGAACTAGAACTGAATTAGAACTTTAAAATAGAACAGGAACTGAACTAGAACTGAACTAGAACTGAACTAGAACTGAACTAGAACTGAACTAGAACTGAACTAGAACTGAACTGGAACTGAACTAGAACTGATTTTTTCCAAGTGTATATTTTCAAAGTCATTACAAAATCCACATAAATATTTCATTGTACGTTGCAGCATAAACGTCTAAATAAATTATTATGTTGTACATAATACAGTTGTTCTAGCTACTGTAGTACCACCAACTTTTCATTGCTGTCCCTGCGTCTCTCCATCCGTCAGTCTTCAGGTTTTCCCATAAACAATTTTGTCCATTGCCGACTGCTACGGACTTGTAACTTTTAAGGATTACAAAAACAATAATAAACGAAAAATAATATGCAAGAGGCAACATATAATTTTCATGTTGCAAGTACATTTATTCACTGTCAACATGTTGAGCCTTTTTGTTTTATTCCAAACAAATTAAATTTTTTTTAAAGCCAATATACCGCTTAGATTGTTTTTTTCTTTAGCCGTTTAAAGCAAGGAGTTTGTTTGTTTTTTTGCATGCGTGTGTCCTGTTTCGTTTCCTTTTTGTCATTAATTTAACCTTCAATTGACGTTTGATAATTGCAAAGGACTCTCTGTTGTCCATTTTCCCATTACAACATTTTTTCCAACGTTTTAATGATTATGTTGTCATTTGTTGTTGTTTTTTTACTGTTGTATTGCTAACAAATGTCTATTGTTTTTGCTCGTTGAAGGGGAACCTTCAATTAATTATAATTGTAATTAGTTTGATATCCTTTCATGGATTCCCTTAATAGAGAGGGATTATTGCAATGTGTCCTGCTGTGTGTGTATAAGAGTTTTTCAATTTTGATTTTTGGTGTGTGAGTGCAGAGAAAGGAGTAAATAAATTAAGAGAGAAAGTGGTCAATGTTTTGCACTAATCATTACCAGTTGCAGAGCTTTCAGAATTGAAAATCAAGTCTTTAAGTGGTTGCAGCAGACGTTCATTATATAACATCTTTTCATATATGTGATCAGTGACTTTTTATACTTTATTTAAATGTAAACAATACCGGATATTAACAATTTAACACCTTATGAAAAGATAATAAAAATTTCAAAATCTTCTCATCATCATAATGAAAATTATCATCTTCGCGCAACCATTTTTTTTATATAAAAGAAAAATTGAAGACAAAAAATTAAAAAAAGAAACCATAAACAGTTCCCACTAACACATTATGGACACTTCTGCATCCCCACAAAATTTAATGGTGATTATTCTTTTTGTTTGTAACCAAACTCCTGGCCAAACAGTCCACTTACTTGGTCATAAATTACACCATATTGTATGTATAGATACTAAAGAAATGTTTTGGTATTTGTAATTTAAAATGGTGTTGTAAATTTGTGTAGAACAAAACAAAAAAACTCAATATCCAGGAACGGAAGTTGGACTGCGGTTTTGCAAAAATAATGATAAACAAAAAGAAATAATAATAATGATATTCATCTTCTGCCTCATGTCTTGATAATGAAGATAAGTGTAGATATAATGCAGTTAGTTTTACCCAGATTTAATGTTTAAGTTTCCATTCAAAAATTTCATTGCTTAAGAACAGAAACGAAAATTTCTTCTGAATGAATTTGTTTTGTTTGAGTTTATTGAATGGTGGTGTTAATAGGAGGTTTTATAAAGAGTTTTAAAGACGAATTCAGTTCTAGTTCAGTTCTAGTTCAGTTCTACTTCAGTTCTAGTTCAGTTTTAGTTCAGTTCTAGTTCAGTTCTACTTCAGTTCTACTTCAGTTCTAGTTCAGTTTTAGTTCAGTTCTAGTTCAGTTCTACTTCAGTTCTAGTTCAGTTTTAGTTCAGTTTTAGTTCAGTTCTAGTTCAGTTCTAGTTCAGTTCTAGTTCAGTTCTAGTTCAGTTCTAGTTCAGTTCTAGTTCAGTTCTAGTTCAGTTCTAGTTCAGTTCTAGTTCAGTTCTAGTTCAGTTCTAGTTCAGTTCTAGTTCAGTTCTAGTTCAGTTCTAGTTCAGTTCTAGTTCAGTTCTAGTTCAGTTCTAGTTCTAGTTCTAGTTCAGTTCTAGTTCAGTTCTAGTTCAGTTCTAGTTCAGTTCTAGTTCAGTTCTAGTTCAGTTCTAGTTCAGTTCTAGTTCAGTTCTAGTTCAGTTCTAGTTCAGTTCTAGTTCAGTTCTAGTTCAGTTCTAGTTCAGTTCTAGTTCAGTTCTAGTTCAGTTCTAGTTCAGTTCTAGTTCAGTTCTAGTTCAGTTCTAGTTCAGTTCTAGTTCAGTTCTAGTTCAGTTCTAGTTCAGTTCTAGTTCAGTTCTAGTTCAGTTCTAATTCGTATATGTAGGACCAAAGTTAATTCAAACTTCTTTAAAATCATTTTAATAGTTTGAAAAGAGACAATCTTAGTTCTTGAGAATCATTATCAAATCCCTTTCTTTAAAAATCACAAATCAAAAACATGTATTTTCCATACATATTCACAAACACTATTCAAAGTTATTCCAACTGAAAGCTTTCTTTTGAGCTCCCTTGCTCCCTTACATTCAAATCAAACCAGAGTTCTCTGGAAACTGTAAGAGAATTCCCTGTCGATGTCTTATTTAGTACTATATCTAACAGTATAACTTATCAAGGAGGTCTTTGCGCATATCTGCTTTTGTTGAATCCTAAATTGGGAGATTTGAGATTCTCACAAACTTTATTCAAAGTTATTCCAATTAAAAAGTTCTATTCCCAAAATATGTGTAAATTGTACTCAAAGTTATTTAGATCAGTTTGAAGATTTTCTCTCAAACTGAGAATGATTTGATTTAAACAATGTTTGATTCAGGATTCAGATTTTTGATATTAACTTTTCACTACCTTGCGCTTCACCCTTTTTTAGAGGATCGATCATGTGTTAAAGTTCATTGGTTTTCGTTTATTTTTCTTCTCTTCCTTTCTAGTACTTAAACATTTTGGCATTTGAACAGCTACCAAAAAACGAACTCAATTCATTTTGAAATACATTTCCGTTTTGGCCAAAAGAAAAACAGTGGCTTTCTTTAAAAAAAAAAGAACTTTTACTAAAGTGTTGGCAAGAACTCTAAACTGTCTTGTCAAAATTTTTAAAGAACAGAACTTTAAGAAAATTTTAAAAATTTTGCATGTTTTTTCTACTGTTTGGCAAATTTGTTTGCCATATTTGGAACATTGATTGGTTGTATTTTTAACAAACTTCAGGCAAATTATTTAACATTGACATGTTAATGATTTGAGGTTTTAAAAACATTTGTTTTAAAACAAGGGATTTACAATTTTTTTTTTAATCTTTCTTTTTAAACATGTACTTACTAAAACACTTTTACTCATTTAGTAAAGTTTTTTGAGTAAAAAAAAAAACAACACTATTCAACTGACTTTTTTCCAACAGCTGCCCAGTTTTGCAACCACATTTCGATTGATTTGCGGCTTTTCCTACTGTTTTTATATTAAAATAATTTTTTAAAGTTTTAAATCTTATTTTTGTCTACATTTTGTTGGTAAAAACAGATTTAAATCCTTTTTTTTGGGCTTTAAATATTGACCCAATTAAACTTATGGTGTTTTTGTCGGCCATTTATAATAATTTGTAACATATGTATGTTTTTTTCTCAACTAGAATTGTTAGCTTTTAAACTTCTTGGAAATTTGTGTATTATATTGAAAATTTTGTTTAATTTTATTAACTGTTAAAGGAATTTCCGGTCTTGTTTTAAAAAGATGTTTTAATGTGGATGATTTTTGTAAGTTTTGAAATAATATCAACATTTCTTATATGTATGTTGAAATACTCTATAAAAGGCAGTTTACTCAAGTGTCTTGGTATAGTCTGGACTATAGATCATTCTATAGTCTTGACTATGGATCATTCTATAGTCTTGACTAGATCATTTTATAGTCTTGACTATAGTTCATTCTATAGTCTTGACCATACATCATTCTACAGATCATTCTATAGTCTTGACTATAGATCATTCTAAAGTCTTGACTATAGATCAATCTATAGTCTTGACTATAGATCATTCTATAGTCTTGACTAGATCATTTTATAGTCTTGACCATACATCATTCTACAGATCATTCTATAGTCTTGACTATAATCATTCTATAGTCTTGACTATAGATCATTCTATAGTCTTGACTATAGATCATTCTATAGTCTTGACTATAGTTCATTCTATAATTTTGACTATAGATCATTCTATAATCTTAACTATAGATCATTCTATAATCTTGACTATAAAGCACTCTATAGGCTTGACTACAGATCAGTCTACATCTTGACTATAAATCAATATATAGTCTTCACTTTAGCACTATACATCAGTCTGTAATAATCTAATATAGATCATTATATAGTCTTGACTATAGATCATTCTATAGTCTTGACCATAGATCATTCTATAGTCTTGACCATAGATCATTCTATAGTCTTGACTATAGATCATTCTATAGTCTTGACTATAGATCATTATATAGTCTTAACTATAGATTATTATATAATCTTGACTATAGATCACTCTATAGCCTTGACTACAGATCAGTTTACAGTCTGGACTATAAATGAACCTATACTCTTCACTTTAACACTATAGATCAGTCTGTAATCTCTAATATAGATCATTATATAGTCTCGAATATAGATCATTCTATGGTCTTGACTAAAGATCATTCTATTGTCTGAGTATAGATCATTCCATAGTCTTGACTATACATAATTCTATAGTCTTGACTATACATAATCCTATAGTCTTGATTATACATAATTCTATAGTATTGACTATAGATCATTCTATAGATCATATAGTCTTAACTTAATCTTCACTATAGATCATTTTATAGCCTTGACTGTAGATCAGTCTATAGTCTTGACTATAGCACTATAGATGAGTCTGTAATATCTAATATAGATCATTATATAGTCTTGACTATAGATCATTCTATAGTGTTGACTATAGATCAGTCTACAGTATAGATCTTAAGGGTAGATCATTCCAGAGTCTTGACTATATATCAATCTATAGTCTATACTATAGATCACTTTATAGTATTTGCAATAGATCAGTATATAGTCTTTTCTATAGATCATTGACTACAGATCAGTCTTTAATCTTTAATAAAAATCAGTCTATAGTCATGGCTACATATTTTTGTATAGTCTTGACTATAGATCATTCTATAATCTTGCCTATAGATCAGTCAATAGTCTGGTCAATAGATACATATGGTTATAGTCTTGACTCTAAATATAGATCTAGATCAAGATTAAATATTTTTTAATTCCCTTTAAGTTAATTCTTCGAAATCTGTTTTTTTTTTTATTAAAAATTCAATTCATATTGAGTAGGTAGGGTATGAGTAAGTTTACCTTGATAACATTATATTGTTTTTCTTTTCTGCAAATTAATTTTTTTGTGAGTGTGATCAATTAATTAACATATTTACGTTTATTTTAATCTGATATTTTTTGTTTCAAAAAATCCGCTTAAATTTTGTTTTTGTTTTAAGTTGTAAATGAATCAGTATTTTAGGCGCCACTATAACTAACAAAAGTAGCAATGGATAATGATGATTTAGTTTAACTTTTGTTTATTTTATTGTTAATAAAGTTTTTATCTTTTTATTTGTTTAAATTAATTTATTTGTTAATTTTCTTAAATTTTATTTAGATTTATGTAGAAAGAAACATAATATTAGACAAATGAAATAAATTAGTTACGATATGATTTTTGGAATTTTTTATTAGTAATAGAAAATTTAATTTTCATTAATAAAAGAAAATTTTTTAGAAAATGGAGGTTTGAAATATTTAATTCAAACGTTTCTGATACCTTAATAAAATTCCAACAATTTGATATCAAATAAGTGAATTAATCTCAAAAAAGTTAAAAGAAATATGCATTAAACCTAAATTAAGTCTTCAATAAACTTTTTTTTTCCATTTTCACTCAAACACATTATCAACATTTATTCCCCCCTCTAATGATCATCAATTAATTTTAATGCTTTCAAATAAAAATCAAAAAAGAAATTATTATCATCATCAACGAACTTACCTTGTAAATGGGATGCATTCGGTTTATAACCCTGACAATCTGAATTGATTGTACTACTCGTTGGTGAATGATTACCGACGCTGCCACCACCAATGCCTCCCGTTAATTGCGGTAAACTACTACTGTTCGTACTCGAAGCCGATGTTGGTGTTGCTGCAGAATTAACAATTGAAGCAGCCGTAGCGGCGGCTGATGAGCGGGTAACACGATGTAATGAGCCCAATTCACGAAAATGACTGGTAAAGCTGGTATCGGGATAGGGACGTTGTGATAAGCCGAAACCACGAAAATGGGTGCCATTAGGAGGACCTAATAAATAGAGTAAAGAAAAAAACGTAATTATTTATAGGAATTTTAAAAAACATTTACATTTTCTTTACATAGAGAGTCAGTTTTTTCTATATAAAAATGAAGACTTAAACTGCTGCATAATTTATTACAAAAACAACAGAAAAAACTAGGTACGAAGTACATTTTTTTAAATAAAAAACAACAGCTTTAATATAAAATAAAAAATAACATAAAACATTCATACCAATATTGTTAATGTTGTTTGTGTTTGCTTATTTTTCAAAAAAACCGCAAACAGTTTTTTTTTTTTAATTTTTGTTTAAAAATAAAAATATATTGTATTTATATTGGGGCATTCAGAAAAAAACAAGTACTGCTATAAAAATATTCTAAAATAGCAATAACAAAAACGTAGTTTTAACTCAACTTTTCAAACACTTGCTGCTCTTATTACGAAACACAAAAAAACCTTTTTTCAAACCAATCTTTTGTTACCAATTTTGGGGTACTAACATGAATAGTTGTAGTTTTGTGATGAGTTTCTCTTTCATTTCCGTTAATATCCTTTCAGCTGACACACTAACCCAACCATTGAAGCAACCAACCAATAAGCAGATGAGATTACCAATACAGAAACAATACAGAATATCCGTTACCATTTTATCAAAGGGTTCAATATCGGGAAAAAATATAAATTTTGTTAAGAAAAATCTCATCACTAAGGAGAAATAACGTTTAATTTGGTACATTAAAAAAGTGATCGGCACCCATTTGTACCAAGTTCCGAAAGTTTTTTGCTGTTTATTGAAAAATATTTGTTCGTCGATTTGGTTCAATTAAAAAGTCGACCTTTGGTGTTGTATTAGTTCAATTAAGCCACCACTGCCTTGGAAGCTTAACTCCTACACTGTAGATTTGCAGATTCGATCGATCGTTGATCTTTATTTGGTTCAATTTAAGAGTCGTTGAATTTAAGCGACTACTGCTTGGAAAGTCCAACTACTACACTGGCGAATTGTAAATTCGATCGTTGATTTTTATTTGGTTCAATATAAAAGTCGATCGTCAATCTTATTTTAGTTCAATTTTAGTACCGAATGGGTCCGATTTAAGAATTCATTGATCTTTTTTAGTCCAATTTAAGCATCGATTTGGTTTAATTTAATAGTAGATGATTGCTCTGTTTTTGGTCAATATAGCTTTGATTTAGTTGCTCCACTTGGTTACATTTAATATTCGATCGTTGATATTTAATGGTTTAACTTAAGAGTCGATAGTTGATCTTATTTTAATCCAATTTATGCATCCATTTGATTTAATTTAAAAGTCGATCGTTGATCTTATTTTAATCCAATTTAAGCGACCCCTGCTTTGGAAGCATAACTCCTACACTGTCGATTTGTAGATTCCATCGATCGTTGATCTTTATTTGCTTCAATTTAAGGTTCAATAGTCGATCTTATTTTCGTTCAATTTAAGGACCACTGCTCTGAAAGTTCAACTACTCTGCAATTTTTATTTGGTTTAATATAAAGTCGATCGTTAATCTTATTTTAGTTCAATTTAGTGCCGAATGGTTCCATTTAAGAATCGTTCGCTGATCTTTTTTAATCCAATAAAAGCGTCGATTTTGTTTGCTCTTTTGGTTCAATTTAATATTCGATCGTTGATCTTTTATGGTTTAATTTAAAAGACGATAGTTGATCTTATTTTAGTCTAATTTAGGTATCGATTTACTTAGTTAAAAGAGACGACCGTTGTTCTTGTTTTAGTCTTATTTAAGTTTCGATTTAGTTTAATTTATAGAGTCGATCGTTGATCTTGCTTTAGTTATATTTAAGCGATAACTGCTTTGGAAGCTTAACTCCTACACTGTAGATTCGATCGATCGTTGACCTTTATTTGGTTCAATTAAGAGTCGATCGGTTATCTTATTGTAGTCGTATTTTAGCGTCGAATGGTTAAGAAGCGATCTTTTATGGTTTAAGTAAAGATCGATAGTTGTTCCTCTGTTAGTCCAATTTAAGCTTCGATTTGATTCTATTTATGAGTCGATCGTTATTCTTATTTCAGTCCAATTTAAGTACCGTTTTAGTGTAATTATACGATACGATCGTTGTTCTTGTTTTAGTTCAAATTAGGCGATTGTTTAATATAAGCTGTCGATTTGTAGATTCGATCGATCGTTGACTATTATTTGGTTCAATTTAAGAATCATTAATCTTATTTAATCCAAATGGATTCAACTTAAGAATCGATCGTTGATCTTGTTTTAGTCTAATCAATGGTTGCTCTTTCTTATTGATCTCTATTTGGTTTAATTAAAGAATCGATTGTTGATCTTACATATTTTGTTCAATTTAAAAGTCGATCCTTGATCTGATTTTAGTCCAATTAAAGTGGTCACTGCTTTGAATGCTTTGATTTGTAGATTCGATTGATCATTGTTTTCAATTTGATTCAATTTAAGAGTCGATCGTTGATCTTCTTTTATTCCAAATTAAGCGCCAATTTAAGCACTTTGAAAACTAGTTGCCAAACCAAATTCTATTTGTAGCTCCGATCAGTTTCCTTGAAGTTGTAATCATTTATAAAGGCAATCCAATTGTTGCACAACACTTGTTTCTATTTGCCCAAATAATCCTTAAATAGTTCAAATACCATTCTAATTAACTCTGCATGTAAGTGTTAGCTAAAACTTCATAATATTTAGATCATAAACATATTTTAAACAAGGGATTAATCCCTTAAATCCTATTGTTTGTCTTTGTGTTGTTTTTTAAATAGATAAGTATGCTTTATGCATTGTGTTAAACACATGTTGCAACATGTCCACACAACCAACTCCCTTACAGTCTGTTTTCTATTTTTTTCTTTTTCTAAGCGGATTAACTTCTGAAAGTATTTATAGTGAACAAAAGGGAGGAGGTTTACTTTTTCTAAGTCGGTTTTTTATCTCATGCTTTAGAAATTTTAAATGTTTTTGAAAAAAAGTTTATCTGTGAAGTAGTTTTTGTAACCACAACATATGAACAACTTGTTTGTAAGATAATTTTTAATGAATATAAATTAACTCATAGGAAAAGTAATACTTAATTAAGCGCCTTTTTTAAAGAGATAAGTTATCATTTTATTTGCTTTGATTTAAAACAAAGTTCAAAACAAAGGCTCTCTTTTAAATGTTAATATCACACAATTGGTCTTTCGAACATGGAGGGGTTCATATAAGGTAAAAAACAAGGCAGTACAATCAATCTTTATGCTAATTTTGTTGTCCTTTCTAAGAAAGGACACTATCAATGGCTGTTGTTACTGCTTATTTGTTTCTTTCGAAACTATTAGAAGTCAATTCGTATACATCAAATTATATGTTTCAATTCTTACTAATTTAATAAACGATTCTCACCATTTAACAAATAATCAACTTTTAACTCCTCCCCAACAACCGCATCAATTACACCATATTTGTCTTCATACATGTGGCTTTCAAACTATTCTCACATTCAATAACCGATGATGATGATGATGACAAGGCAGACGTTTTAAAGTGACCACTATTGCCAACGACACTGACCCCACCACCACCGCTATCATCAACTCGACGACCATCATCATTACTAGCACCAGTTTCGTTATAAGAACTAAGCGATAATTCGAAAGGGACGACGAAATGGACGAAGTTGTGGCATTTATTATGGTCGTTGGCAAACTTAAACTAAACTCATCATCTTGATCTTGATCGTGTTCTTTTATTTTTTTCATTTTTTGTGATTTTCGATTTATTGCTGTTGCTGCAGCATCAGCAGTAGCAATTGTTGATGGTGGCGGCAACAACATTGTTCTAAATGTGCGACGCGTTAAAAACAACTTCGACTTACTTGTTTTTGAGCGCGGTTCACGAGGTCCATCGACTGTTACTTTTATATAGCCTTCGAATAGGTAGCCACCTGTCGGGGAAATGTATCCACAGTGATGGTTAAAGTGAAACTTTTACCTGAAAAGAGAAGAAAAAAGAAACAAACATAAACATAAATTAGATTTTATAGGGTCGTTTTAAAACAATTGAAGGAGTAAAACAGTGAAACTCTTTATGGTAGAATTATTTTAAATCTGATATTATAAAGAAAAATTGCATCAAATTTAAATGAAATTACTACAACTCTTAGTTGTGCTTACAAAAAAAAGAAAACAAGAAAGTTTTAACACAATTTTAGTTACGGGAAACAAAAATCTCAATTTGCAATGATTGTTGCAACCAACGTTATAATAGATGCAAATCCAGATAATAACTAACTAACTAACTAACTAACTAACTAACTAACTAACTAACTAACTAACTAACTAACTAACTACTAACTAACTAACTAACTACTAACTAACTAACTAACTAACTAACTAACTAACTAACTAACTAACTAACTAACTAACTACTAACTAACTAACTAACTACTACCTAACTACATAACTAACTAACTAACTAACTAACTAACTAACTAACTAACTAACTAACTAACTAACTAACTAACTAACTAACTAACTCAACTAACTAACTACTAACTAACTAACTAACTAACTACTAAACTAACTAACTACTAACTAACTAACTACTACTAACTAACGTAACTAACTACACTAACTAACTAACTACTAATAACAACTAACGAACTAACTAACTAACTAACTAACTAACTAACTAACTAACTAACTACTAACTAACTAACTAACTAACTACTAACTAAACTAACGTAACTAACTAACTACTAACTAACTACAACTAACTAACTAACTAACGACTAACTAACTAACTAACTAACTAACTAACTAACTAACTACTAACTAACTAACTAACTACACTAACTAACTAACTAACTACTAACTAACAACTAACTAACTAACTAACTAACTAACTAACTAACTAACTAACCTACTACTAACTACTAACTAACTAACTAACTAACTAACTAACTAACTAACTAACTAACTAACTAACTAACTAACTACTACTAACTAACTAACTAACTAACTAACTAACTAACTACTAACTAACTAACTAAAAATAACTAACTAACTAACTAACTAACTAACTAACTAACTAACTAACTAACTAACTAACTAACTAACTAACTAACTAACTACTAACTAACTAACTAACTAACTAACTAACTAACTAACTAACTAACTAACTAACTACTAACTAACTAACTAACTACCTAACTAACTAACTAACTACTAACTAACTAACTAACTAACTAACTAACTACTACTAACTAACTAACTAACTAACTAACTAACTACTAACTACTAACTAACTAACTAACTAACTAACTAACTAACTAACTAACTACTCTACTAACTAACTAACTAACTAACTAACTAACTAACTAACTAACTAACTAACTAACTAACTAACTAACTAACTAACTACTAACTAACTAACTAACTAACTAACTACCTAACCTAACTAACTAATCTAACTAACTAACTAACTAACTAACTAACTAACTACTAACTAACTAACTAACTACTAACTAACTAACTAACTAACTAACTAACTAACTAACTAACTAACTAACTAACTAACTAACTAACTAACTACTAACTAACTGACTAACTAACTACTAACTAACTAACTAACTAACTAACTAACTAACTAACTAACTAACTAACTAACTAACTAACTAACTAACTAACTAAACTAACTAACTAACTAACTAACTACCTAACTAACTAACTAACTAACTAACTAACTAACTAACTAACTAACTAACTAACTAACTAACTAACTAACTAACTAACTAACTAACTAACTAACTAACTAACTAACTAACTAACTACTAACTAACTAACTAACTAACTAACTAACTAACTAACTAACTAACTAACTAACTAACTAACTAACTAACTACTAACTAACTAACTAACTAACTAACGTCGGCAGTCGATCACAAAGAAAAAAAGTCTGCGCTATGTTGCTCATCATCATCGATATTATGTTCCGACCTTATAAAGTATATACATATGTGTGACTGTTGAAATTAATTTCTGCGGTATTCAAAACTTCAATAATTCTATAGGACATGCTTTCAAGAAGTTTCGTATTTAAATCTGTCCATAAAAAACGGAATTATAAGCAAAAATCCAAGACAACCCCTGAAAATTTCATCAAAAAAAAAAAAAAAAAGAGTGTTAGTGCTTGCTTTGAAAAAAAAAAAAAAAACCTACAAAAACACACGCTTATTGAAAAAGCGTATGTGTGGTTGTATGTTTCTTTTATTGCTCTGCGTATTTTGTTGGTTTTTGTGCTTTGCGTATTTTGTTGGTTGTTCGTGTGTTTTGTTTTGGTTCGTTTGGTGTTAGTTGTTGTTGTTTTATGTTTTGCTGTTGCTAAAGTAACGGTAGAGTGAGTTAAAAATTGTAAAATAAATTGAAATTTTATAAAATTAAACTTATTTAAATACACTATTGTGAAGGATATATAAGATTCGACAGTGGCGAATATTGATATCTTAGGTACTTGTTTTCATATCAAACGTTACTTTAATAAAGCTTCTGCAGTACTTCCATGTTGTAAATTCGACAATATATAGCAGTGTAAAAAGATGCTTGCACTTAGTATGTGTCAGGCGATAATAATCTTACCAGAACTTATAAATTAACTTTGTTCTAACCTTTTTTTAACCTTTGCAATTAAGACACGTTTTTATCTTATTAATTACACCATGTCGGTTTTCTTGCATGTGTAAATTTCAGTTTTTGTAAATCAAATTAAATTTATTATTAATTGAGGCAATATGAAACACAATGTACTTATTTTAACCTGTTGAAAGCAGTTGAAATAAAAAGGTCTTAGGAGATAAAAATTTCAGCACGTTTTACTGTAAGTCTCGTTTCATAAAGGAATGTTACAATTCAAATTTGTAACATTTTTAAATAAGTGATAAAAAATCAACAAGGGAAAATGTTTTCAGTTCATAAAAAATGTTAAATGTTAAATTTTATTTAAATTTAATTTTGGTTGATCCTGCCAAAACTAAGGATTATAGAATATTATAATGTTACCACATTCTAACTCTTAATATAAATTAAAGTCATTCTTATTATATCAATATCCACCACAGATAAAGTATTCACATAATAAATACAACTGTAACATATTGTTCTTTGTAACAAATGCTAAAATGGCAACAATTTCCCATTTTACTACCAACAACAACAATATTTGAAATATATCCGCTTTTTTTGTTCACTTCTTTTTCTCAACACTTTTAAGTGATGGATAGATACTCTTCCGTTTAGGCACTTTATATGTCCTTTTTTATACTATTTTCCTTTCAAATGAAAAATCGACAACAACGAAACCCAAACAGACTGTCAATTGAACGGAATAAAGTAAAAAAAAAGAAAACATTTTATGTTTTTTTCTTTTCCTTTTAGTAGTTTTAGGAATGCTGGTGATAAAGAAGATGCTGTTGCTGCAAATGTATATTTTTCGTGGCAATATTGTTCCATTTTATACTTATATATCCTTTCAGCAGAAATAGCTGACATGCTGCAAAAACCGAAAAGATAGCTGATAAGTATTAATAGAATGAGTTTTGTTAAATTTTAAGAAAATATTTACTTGAAATAAAAAATATTGCAATATTTCGAAATGAACTAAAAATAAATATTTTCTTTATATTTGAGGCTATTTTTTTATTAAAACGGAAATCGCCTCTATAACCTTCAAACGTGACAAATATTTTACTCCATATTAAAACCTCTACAAATTTCTTTCTTTAAGACACTTACGAACATTTATTACTATTTATAAATATTTATTGCCCTTTGATCCATTTATTATAGTCTGTCAATTAATCATTCATTTTTTTCCTATAATTATAACTCCTTAATATAGTCTTTGGTGTTTGATCTAACTGTTAAGCAATAAATAAAAATTAATGTTAAATAAATAAAGGAAAAACATAATATATAACCACATGTAATAAAATGAAATCAATTAATTATAATTCTAAACTAAGTGTCATACAAATGTAGAAGTGTTAGACAAATGAATGTAAACCCGGTGATTTTATTGGCTTTAGATACTCCACAAAGACATCCAATAACCCCAAAGAGCGTCAATCCTGGAAATTTTTCTTAGGATAGTTCTGATCCAATTCGTGAAGTTCTAGTTCAGTTATAGTTCAAGTTCAGTTCTAGTTCAGTTCTAGTTCAGTTCTAGATCAGTTCTAGTTCAGTTCTAGTTCAGTTCTAGTTCAGTTCTAGTTCAGTTCTAGTTCAGTTCTAGTTCAGTTCTAGTTCAGTTCTAGTTCAGTTCTAGTTCAGTTCTAGTTCAGTTCTAGTTCAATTCTAGTTCAGTTCTAGTTCAGTTCTAGTTTCAGTTCTAGTTCAGTTCTAGTTCAGTTCTAGTTCAGTTCTAGTTCAGTTCTAGTTCAGTTCTAGTTCAGTTCTAGTTCAGTTCTAGTTCAGTTCTAGTTCAGTTCTAGTTCAGTTCTAGT
This sequence comes from Lucilia sericata, assembly GCF_015586225.1. Classification (NCBI taxonomy): domain Eukaryota; kingdom Metazoa; phylum Arthropoda; class Insecta; order Diptera; family Calliphoridae; genus Lucilia; species Lucilia sericata. Next base: position 87,051 of record NW_023995527.1, on the reverse strand, counting down.
TCAGTTCTAGTCAGTTCTAGTTCAGTTCTAGTTCAGTTCTAGTTCAGTTCTAGTTCAGTTAGTTCTAGTTCAGTTCTAGTTCAGTTCTAGTTCAGTTCTAGTTCAGTTCTAGTTCAGTTCTAGTTCAGTTCTAGTTCAGTTCTAGTTCAGTTCTAGTTCAGTTCTAGTTCAGTTCTAGTTCAGTTCTAGTTCAGTTCTAGTTCAGTTCTAGTTCAGTTCTAGTTCAGTTCTAGTTCAGTTCTAGTTCAGTTCAGTTCTAGTTCAATTCAGTTCAGTTCTAGTTCAGTTCTAGTTCAGTTCTAGTTCAGTTCTAGTTCAGTTCTAGTTCAGTTCTAGTTCAGTTCTAGTTCAGTTCTAGTTCAGTTCTAGTTCAGTTCTAGTTCAGTTCTAGTTCAGTTCTAGTTCAGTTCTAGTTCAGTTCTAGTTCAGTTCTAGTTCAGTTCTAGTTCAGTTCTAGTTCAGTTCTAGTTCAGTTCTAGTTCAGTTCTAGTTCAGTTCTAGTTCAGTTCTAGTTCAGTTCTAGTTCAGTTCTAGTTCAGTTCTAGTTCAGTTCTAGTTCAGTTCTAGTTCAGTTCTAGTTCAGTTCAGTTCTAGTTCAGTTCTAGTTCAGTTCTAGTTCAGTTCTTGTTCAGTTCTAGTTCAGTTCTAGTTCAGTTCTAGTTCAGTTCTAGTTCAGTTCTAGTTCAGTTCTAGTTCAGTTCTAGTTCAGTTCTAGTTCAGTTCTAGTTCAGTTCTAGTTCAGTTCTAGTTCAGTTCTAGTTCAGTTCTAGTTCAGTTCTAGTTCAGTTCTAGTTCAGTTCTAGTTCAGTTCTAGTTCAGTTCTAGTTCAGTTCTAGTTCAGTTCTAGTTCAGTTCTAGTTCAGTTCTAGTTCAGTTCTAGTTCAGTTCTAGTTCAGTTCTAGTTCAGTTCTAGTTCAGTTCTAGTTCAGTTCTAGTTCAGTTCTAGTTCAGTTCTAGTTCAGTTCTAGTTGAGTTCTAGTTCAGTTCAAGTCTAATTCAGTTCAAAATTATATTTACTTTTTTCAAAATGAACAGTAATAAAGACTGTATTTCATGTAGAATTATGGCTTTTGCCATTCTAGTCAAAATACTCTAGCTCCTCTAGTCTACAGACTGTAGTCTAACTACATTAGATATTATAGTACATATTATATAGAGTCTATAGAGCCTCTAGTCTAGGACCCGTTTGTTCTTATAGTCTTGACGCTATATACTCTATAGACCACAAATAACAGCACGTAAAGTGTATAGGCTATGAAATGTTGGTCTCTCTACAAATTATAGTCTAAAAAGATACTTTAGTGCTTCTAGTCAAGTATGCAGTAGCTATAATTTTGAGACTAAAGACCATTGATCTAGGACTCTACTTTACGGCTTCGTTAGTAAGCCCTCAAAGGCATTCGTTATCTCTATAAAAACTGTTGGAAAACATATCATGAAATTAATAAATATATTGAAAATCATGTAAAGTACTATGAATATATGGGAAAACTAACTAACATGTGTATGATTAATGATTGATTGATGATTGAACACGAGTATATCAAGGATATTTTTTTTTTTTTTTTTTTAAATTAAGGAAAAAATATAGAAACACCTCGCTCACATGATAAGTGTATTGGAAAAAATGCTTGTAAAATTACAAAAATAAAACAAGTTTTATAGGAAAAAAAAACAGAAACCAAATTGAAAAAGAAAATCAAAGATATAATATATACTAATAAATGTATGTGAAAGAATATTAAACAACTTCATATTCATAGAATGCATTAAGAATTTATTCATCAATCAATTTATATATGCGTCAGCTTGGAGGCTGAATTATTATATACAACTAGCTTATTACCCGCTACTTTGTTAGCGAGGGTTTTTATAGAATGAGAAATATGTTGGCTCTTCATTTAGCAAGGAAAAAATAATATGTATTACAAAGATTACAAATTTTTAAATATTGGTAATTCCCTAATTTGAAGAAATGATGATTGTATATGTGTACTCAATTTTAAGTACTTAAAAGTCCACTTTTATAGATTCTCATTTACGCCGTGCTCTATATGCTTAATTTCATGTTTTTAGGTTGAATTTTATAGAAAACTCAAAAAATACCAATCGAAGGACGAAAAAGTGCCAAAAAGTTCACTTTTATAGATTCTCATTAACTAAGGCCTCTGCATGCTTAATTTCATGTTTCTAGGTTTAATTTTATGGAAAACTCAAAAAGTACCAGTCGAAGTACGATAAAGTACCAAAAAGTCCCCTTTTATAGATTCTAATTTACTCCAGGCTCTACATGCTTAATTTTATGTTTCTAGGTTAAATTTTATAAAAAACTGAAAAAAGTACCAGTCGAAGAATGAAAAAGTACAAAAAAGTCTCCTTTTATAGATTCTTATTTACTCCGGGCTCTACATGCTAAATTTCATGTTTCTATGTTCAATTTTATAGAAAAATCAAAAAGTACCAATCGAAGAACAAAAAAGTACCAAAAAGGTCCTCTTTTATAGTTTCCAATTTACTCCGGGCTCTATATGCTTAATATCATGTTTCTAGGTTCAATTTTATAGAAAAATCAAAAAGTTCCAGTCGAAGAACGAAAAAGTACCAAAAAGTCCCCTTATATATTCCCATTAACTAAGGGCTCTGCATGCTTAATTTCATGTTTCTAGGTTAAATTTTATAGAAAAATCAAAAAGTACCAGTCGAAGAACGAAAAAGTACCAAAAAGTCCCCTTATATATTCCCATTAACTAAGGGCTCTGCATGCTTAATTTCATGTTTCTAGGTTTAATTTGATAGAAAACTCAAAAAGTACCAGTCGAAGGACGAAAAAGTACCAAAAAGTCCCCTATTATAGATTCTCATTCACTCTGGGCTCTACATGCTTAAATTCATGTTTCTAGGTTAAATTTTATAGAAAACTCAAAAAGTACCAGTCGAAAGACGAAAAAGTTCCAAAAAGTCCCCTTTTATAGATTCTCATTTACTAAGGGCTCTACATGCTTAATTTCATGTTTCTAGGTTAAATTTTATAGAAAACTCAAAAAGTACCAGTTGAAGGATGAAAAAGTACCAAAAAGTCCCCTTTTATAGATTCTCATTTACTAAGGGCTCTACATGCTTAATTTCATGTTTCTAGGTTAAATTTTATAGAAAACTCAAAAAGTACCAGTGGAAGGACGAAAAAGTATCAAAAAGTCCCCTTTTATAGATTCTCATTTACTAAGGGCTCTACATGCTTAATTTTATGTTTCTAGGTTAAATTTTATAGAAAACTCAAAAAGTACCAGTCGAAAGACGAAAAAGTCCCCTTTTATAGATTCTCATTTACTAAGGGCTCTACATGCTTAATTTCATGTTTCTAGGTTAAATTTTATAGAAAACTCAAAAAGTACCAGTCGAAGGACGAAAAAGTACAAAAAAGTCCCCTATTATAGATTCTCATTTACTCTGGGCTCTACATGCTTAATTTCATGTTTGTAGGTTAAATTTTATAGAAAACTCAAAAAGTACCAGTCGAAGGACGAAAAAGTACCAAAAAGTCCCCTATTATAGATACTCATTTACTCCGGGCTCTACATGCTTAAATTCATGTTTCTAGGTTAAATTTTATAGAAAACTCAAAAAGTACCAGTCGAAAGACGAAAATGTTCCAAAAAGTCCCCTTTTATAGATTCTCATTTACTCCGGGCTACATGCTTAATTTCATGTTTCTAGGTTAAATTTTACAGAAAACTCAAAAAGTATCGGTCGAAAGACGAAAAAGTACCAAAAAGTCCCCTATTATAGATTCTCATTTACTAAGGGCTCTACATGCTTAATTTCATGTTTCTAGGTTAAATTTTATAGAAAACTCAAAAAGTACCAGTCGAAGGACGAAAAAGTACCAAAAAGTCCCCTATTATAGATTCTCATTTACTCTGGGCTCTACATGCTTAAATTCATGTTTCTAGGTTAAATTTTATAGAAAACTCAAAAAGTACCAGTCGAAGGACGAAAAAGTACCAAAAAGTCCCCTATTATAGATTCTAATTTACTCTGGGCTCTACATGCTTAAATTCATGTTTCTAGGTTAAATTTTATAGAAAACTCAAAAAGTACCAGTCGAAAGACGAAAAAGTTCCAAAAAGTCCCCTTTTATAGATTCTCATTTACTCCGGGCTCTACATGCTTAATTTCATGTTTCTAGGTTAAATTTTATAGAAAACTCAAAAAGTATCAGTCGAAAGACGAAAAAGTACCAAAAAGTCCCCTTTTATAGATTCTCATTTACTAAGGGCTCTACATGCTTAATTTCATGTTTCTAGGTTAAATTTTATAGAAAACTCAAAAAGTACCAGTCGAAGGACGAAAAAGTACCAAAAAGTCCCCTTTTATAGATTCTCATTTACTAAGGGCTCTACATGCTTAATTTCATGTTTCTAGGTTAAATTTTATAGAAAACTCAAAAAGTACCAGTCGAAAGACGAAAAAGTACCAAATAGTCCCCTTTTATAGATTCTCATTTACTAAGGGCTCTACATGCTTAATTTTATGTTTCTAGGTTAAATTTTATAGAAAACTCAAAAAGTACCAGTCGAAGGACGAAAAAGTACCAAAAAGTCCGCTTTTATAGATTCTCATTAACTAAGGCCTCCGCATGCTTAATTCTAAATAAAAATTCTATTCCAAAAAGTTGCAACATCGTAGTGGGAGCCTGTTATTATGTATTCATATGTATAAGTTAATAAACCAAAAACAATGTTTTATGAAAAAAGTACCAAAAATAGGTACAATTTTAACCCCTTAAACGTCCGAATATCCAAAAAGTACTAAATTCATATTTTTTTTTTTTCGTTAAGTTATGAAGGAGTCAAAAATATTTTTTGAATGTGCACTGGTTTAAAAGATACATGGGGTGCGAAAAAAGTACCAAAATACAGTTTTTACCCGTTTATTCCCTAAAGGGGCCGAATTTTAAAAAAAGTACCAGACACCTGTCCGTTTATTTTTTAAATGAACGGCGATAAGCTTTAAACTGTTTTTGTATCTTTTCTAGTTTAGGAGATATAAGGTTACCGAATTTACCCGTTTTTACCCTTTTTTACCCCCTAAACATTCGAATTTCCAAAAATCCCGTCTTAGTGGATCTATTTGGCGGGAGACCAACCTCCTGTCCAAATTTCAGCTCTTTAGCTTCAACCGTTTAGGCTGTGCGATGATGAATCAGTCAGTGAATCAGTCAGTCAGTCAGTCAGTCAGTCAGTCAGTCAGTCAGTCAGTCAGTCAGTCAGTAACGTTAGAATTTTATATATATAGATTTATGTTTCTTGAATACAAATTAAATTATTGATATTAAGGTTTTACAATTTGTTCATTATCTTTGTAAAAGATTTTTAAATTAATGTTCTATTTGATTTTAAAGAAGTTGTTCATAACTTTGTTTTACATAAGTGACATTTCGTCGTCCTTTAAATTGTTCGCTTCATGTGCACAACCATTTTTATACGAAAACATAATTCTTACATATCGTTACCATCATATTTTTAATTTGGCCTCTTTATTGATTTTTTAATTGCCAAAAAGGTCGTGTTCATTCTCTTTAAGTACTGTCATAATTTTCCATTTTTAACTTTTATTCTTTCCAATATACATTTCGCTTTAACAATCAGGTAGGTCACACAGTTAAGTTAAGGCAAACGTTAAAGCAAATTAATGTTTTCCATTCTTTTTTTCAAAAATTTCAATCTCAACCATTCACTCTGATGTTTGCTATCAAGTGGTATATGTCTGTAAAAAATCATCCCTGCCAGCAATTTTGTAGTCGACTACGAGAAAAATTCACTTCTAGTTTACTTTTACAGACTGACTATAAGCTAACTACAATGTAATGCAGAGCTGTCCCGAAATTTTGTATTTGGCAAAGTAAAGAACCGACTTTTAAATACTAACTACAAGCTTACTATAATGTAATGCAGAAGTGCCTCAAAATTATCTGGAGAGAATTAATTGTATTTCAACATGTTTTCTCTGTTATTATGATTTTATTTGTTAACTTTAGTAGACTGACTATAAACGAACAACAATGTAATGCAGAAATGTTTCAAAATTTGGTATTTATTAACCTAAACAACCGACTTTTAAAGACTAGCTACAAGCTAACTATCATATAATGCGGGAGTACCCCAAAATTGTCTGGAGAGCAGTTTGTTTCGACATGTTTTCTTATGTTTCTTTATTATTTGGAATTTTGTTTTACATTTCTGTCATTTTCTTGCATACGTTGTGAAATTAGAGTCAGTAAATTGGAAAAATTAATTGTAAAAGGTTACATATTTCAAAACTCGGTCCCTAAATTCTGCTGATTAATACTGTAAATATAATACATTAACAGTTAACATTACACATAACATTTTAAAATTTATTTTAGATTTGGATCAATGGGAATCATGGAAATAATGAACAAATCATTCATAATTTTATGGATACCGGTGTTATTATTAGTTCCCCATCAGAAAACTGATGTCTATTAATTTTAACGAACTAATACCATAACTTGTATTAAAGCGAAATGAAATTTAGATAACTAGAAGTTAAATTTTAAATAAATTTAATTAAAATGTAATTAATTAATACAGTAGGGAATACAAAAGAAAACTATTACTTGACTTTTCTGCAACTAACTTTAAGTTAGTTAATAAAGAGTTACCTTTAAGCTAATTTTTTTAGTAACTAACTTTAAGCTAGTTGAAAAGTCATGCAGAGTCGGACAATTGACTACTGCGTATGACATCGCCATGTTAAAATAGTCAGTTGGCTCCATTAAAAATAATCCAAGAATCAACCATAACTAGTTGATGAAAAAGTCGTCTTTTAATGTATTTAAAGTTAGTTGAGTTGCTGGCAGGGATTGTACCAACATACATGTGAGTATCGCATGTATTTGGAAACCGAGTTAAGAGTTCGATTTATTAAAACGTAAGTACCGCAACTTACCAATTTGTGCTTCTTTCTTGTCTCATATTTGCCTGTTTTATGGCTGACTGAATGACTGGTTGGTTGACTGGTTGCCAGCCTGTAGGTTTTTGCTGATAATGATGTTCTTTTATATGTTTGCCGGTCTTTGTATTTCTACCCTTTTGTTTAATTTTTCCCAAATACCTGTATGATGATGTAGTTTTATGGTAAATTTTGAAAATTCATTTATACATTGCAACAGTTTCAGGTTGAAATTTAACTTTTAAATGATATGACTGATAAAAACAAAAAGCCTTTTGAACTTTAATTTAATGCTGGATTTTAAGAGATTAAGGCTTTCAAAGGACAATTATACATTGTAAAAAGGTTGTAATTTTCATTTATTTTTAAGCAATTAAATTTTAGATGAATGACTAAATAAAACTTTTCTTTATTGGAAAAAAAAACCTAAATTAATATGTTAGCAGATGCTTTATTACTTTGTAACTTAAAATGGCAAATGTTTAAATTAAAATTTTTAAAATATAATTTAATATATTAAATTTCTTTTACCATATTTTAATAAACTTCATTTTATCATTTTTTCATTTCAGGTAAGTTGCTGATTACGTATACATTTCAATATTTTGGATGCATACTAAAAGTAAGTTTAAAATCCGTTTCTTAAAATAATTGATTATATTGGAATTAAAACAATTTGATGTGCCAAATTTCATAAAATTATCTTGAAAATTGCAATCTGTAGAGTGCTCACAAGGTTTACATGGACACACAGACGGACAGACAGACAGACAGACGGACGGACAAACGGGCAGACAGGCATAGCTAAATCGGCTCTGAAAGTGGTAAACTTTAAGGTGGGTGTAGGACCAATATTTTTGGGTGTTACAAACATCAGCACAAAACCCATAATACCCTCCCCACTATAGTGGTGTAGGGTATAATTACCGATTAGAGTGTAACAGACCAAATTTCGAAGGAGTGTTGTTACCGGAAAAATATTACTTATTCATCATGGCAGATACTATAGTCTATAGTCTATTACTTATTCATCATGGCAGATACTATAGTCTATAGTGACTATAGTTTCCATTGCCTGGAAACTATTGTTTTTATATCTTTTGGCCAATTGTCCAGAAGCTTTAGTCTCCAAAGTCCAGATTATAGCCTCTATAGGCAAGAGATTGAATATGTTTAGTTTAGATAGTAATTATTCTATAATATTCAAACTATAATGTATGTATATAAAATCTACAGACTCCTTATAACGTACAGACTATAGTCTCTAAAGACTTCAGACTATTTTTCCTATTAGCTGAAAGCTTTAGTTTCTATAATCTCTATGGTGGATTGTCTAGGAGTTTTAGATACTATATATTTTATTGTCTACAAACTATAGTCTGAATAGTATATATCTTCTTAAGTAATAAAACTATAGCATATATAGTATAAAGATTGTAGCCTACGTAATCTAGGCAGTATTACCTCTATGATCCATAGACTATAGTCTCCATGGTCTATAGACTATAACTTAGACACTTTGGTCTCCATAATCCTTAGAATGTAGTCTTCATAGTCTAGAGAATATTCCATAGCCTATAAATTGCAGTCTCCATGGTCGATAGACTATAACTTAGACACTTTGGTCTCCATAATCCTTAGACTGTAGTCTTCATAGTCTAGTGAATATTCCATAGCCTATAAATTACAGTTTACATAAGATCAAATCTTCATTGTCTGGAGATTAATGACTATAGTTCAGAGACAAAAGTCTCTTAGTCAATAGACTATAATACTTATAGCTTAGATCCCAAAGACTCTTTAGTCAACAGACTACAGTCTCATAAGTCTGAGACTATAGTTTCCATAGTCTAGAGACTAAAATCTCCCTTGGTAAAAGACTATAGACTCGGAGACTATAGTATAATGTAGAACCTTTCTTTAGAGATTGTAGAGTTTTCAGTCTAGAGAATTTATACTTGAAAGCTGTAGTATATATATAGAATCAAATGCATACCTGTTTTGATATAATAAAGAGATTGATTTAAGTATATAAAATAATGAATTAATCCCGAAATTTACTTGATTTACTTGTTTCGAGAAACTACATTCAGGAGGCTATAGGTTTTCGAATCGTGTGTCTATATTATTTATATGGTCGACAGGCTATTCTCTGTATAATCTTGAGTATATTGTTTTGTGTTATTATAAAGTCCGGGGACTAAGGTCTCTATAGTCTGTAGGCTATAGTTTCAGTAGCATTTGAAATCTATAAATTATGAATTTAGTAGACTGCATAAAATATCCATATTACCAACTGTGAACTACATATGTGCAATTTAGTTTAAAAACTAAAATTCTTTATCTAAAAATATCGTTCTTTAATTCTTAATACCAAAAACAAACATAACACGCCTTTCGTTTCCAAAAACAGTAGGTTAATATCCCACATCACAATGACGACATTGCACATTTGTTTTCTAACATTCATTTTAATTAATCTCTTCGTATGATATTTTAAAATTAGAAAACTTTAAAGATTTATAGCTCTGCAACAACAAACAAAAATCATTTTACACCAACAACAAAATACACTCAGCGACTTAAAGGCACGTATTTAATAGAAACATGAAGAAGTAAATTGAACATCGTAACATGTCTGCTGTGATATGACCTGTTAGAGATTTAACATACATACATGTCTGTCTTGATGTCAACTTTGACGTGTTATAAACTACAAATGCAAGTTTTCATGAATTTCTGGATATGAATGATGTTATTAGTATGTACATATGTATGTGTTTGTAAGAATTTAGAGAGCAAGAGTTCACAAGGTTTTTCTTAAAGTTTTAGTTTAGTTCGAGTTGTTTAAGGATGTGTGTATAATTCATTATGCCTCAGTTAACTTAAATGTTTACATATTAAGTTATGTTATAATTTATGTCAATGTAACGTGATGAAACATCAACATCATCAATGTCTGAGTAAAAGTATAGTGATGAGATTTAAATGTATTTAACATTCAATACTCGTACCCTTATTAGTTACATACTAAGGCTAGAAATTAGATATAGAAGAAAAAAGTTATCTAAACTTTTCAGAAATTTTTCAAAATATTTTCCTGTGCATTTCAATTCTTTTCTCTGAAATTTCTGATTACATGGTTATGAATATTTATGGGTTTTAGTGATAATAGTGGTTTCATTTAGAATATCTTACAAAAATCTGAATTTAATTTTTTCATCTTAAAAAATAAGTTCATTTTATCCCAGATAGAGTGCAGCAAAATAAATATTTTACTCATTCATACTCAGCTCAGTTGCATAAATAATTTCATAAATAAATGAAAAACGTGCAAACTAATGTTACAAGAATAGAAAACTTATTATGATGATTGGAAAAGTGCTATATTTATAGTTCACTAACATATAAAATCAAAACCATCCCACACAGACATGATCTTATAGCATATTACAAACAGACAGACAGACAGACAGACAGAAAAAGGTTGAAAACATCAACACTAAATGTTATTCTAGGAAAGTACTCCTCATATCCCATATCCAAAGACATTGTTTTTATGATGAATATAGATAAATAAAATAGATATAGAATATATTGATGTATGTACTGCAACATCACTACCACAAGTTCAATTTATACTACGATGAGAAGCCCTTGTATATGCAACACTAGTTTAGTAATTTATATTACACCTACTCCCTCTGCAAAGGGCACTGGTCGGAAAAACACTTGTTGGTTTTTGGCTAAACATTCAATATAATTTAGTTGGTGTATCATCAAGCACGTTTTCCAAACACCAACACATTACATAACAGACTTAGGTAGTGTTGTGTTTGTACATTTGGTTAAGGGTTTTCTCTTTACGGTTATGTTCTGTACTCGGTGAGCTGTTAGTTTATCTTTGGCAAAGGTAAATGATGATTAGCTTTTGATTTAATGGTGATGTTGGTACAAAATGCAATTAACAAATGTCCAAGGTATGTATATTAGGGTGGTCATGGCTAATTGATGGAAATGAACTTTATTAAACCAATTTTCTAAGTTAAACTCATTAGCGGAGATAATTTTTGATTTTCTACTAAAAAAATGTATTAAAAAACAAAATTTAAATTAATTTTGCATTCATTTCCACTAAGCCTTTTTTGGGACTTCCTAATCTAAATATGCCTTTCATATTGTTAGTTTTTCAATGCTGTGGAATTTAATCATGTATGGAATCAGTTCATACTTTGTTTTGAAACTTATAAATGAAAAGTTTGCGGTCGATGTATGGAACTCAGTTCAAATAGATTAATAGTTATTAAATTTATTTAAAATTTACAATTTTTATTAATTTTTTCAATCTGAAAACTGATTTGTGAAATACACATTTTCTACGTCATGTAATGAATTTTGGGTAAAAAATGGATTATACATATTTGGAGGAGTAACGAAAAACAAATAATTTGCAGATAGTCATATTATAGTCAACTCAATAGTCATTTATAGCAGACTTTAGTTTATAGTCAAAGAAATAATCTAGTCTTAAGGTGGATAGTGAATCTAGTAAGTCTAGTCTATAGTCTAGTCTATAGTCTAGTCTATAGTCTAGTCTATAGTCTAGTCTATAGTCTAGTCTATAGTCTAGTCTATAGTCTAGTCTATAGTCTAGTCTATAGTCTAGTCTATAGTCTAGTCTATAGTCTAGTCTATAGTCTAGTCTATAGTCTAGTCTATAGTCTAGTCTATAGTCTAGTCTATAGTCTAGTCTATAGTCTAGTCTATAGTCTAGTCTATAGTCTAGTCTATAGTCTAGTCTATAGTCTAGTCTATAGTCTAGTCTATAGTCTAGTCTATAGTCTAGTCTATAGTCTAGTCTATAGTCTAGTCTATAGTCTAGTCTATAGTCTAGTCTATAGTCTAGTCTATAGTCTAGTCTATAGTCTAGTCTATAGTCTAGTCTATAGTCTAGTCTATAGTCTAGTCTATAGTCTAGTCTATAGTCTAGTCTATAGTCTAGTCTATAGTCTAGTCTATAGTCTAGTCTATAGTCTAGTCTATGGTCTAGTCTATAGTCTAGTCTATAGTCTAGTCTATAGTCTAGTCTATAGTCTAGTCTATGGTCTAGTCTATAGTCTAGTCTATAGTCTAGTCTATAGTCTAGTCTATAGTCTAGTCTATAGTCTAGTCTATAGTCTAGTCTATAGTCTAGTCTATAGTCTAGTCTATAGTCTAGTCTATAGTCTAGTCTATAGTCTAGTCTATAGTCTAGTCTATAGTCTAGTCTATAGTCTAGTCTATAGTCTAGTCTATGGTCTAGTCTATAGTCTAGTCTATAGTCTAGTCTATAGTCTAGTCTATAGTCTAGTCTATAGTCTAGTCTATAGTCTAGTCTATAGTCTAGTCTATAGTCTAGTCTATAGTCTAGTCTATAGTCTAGTCTATAGTCTAGTCTATAGTCTAGTCTATAGTCTAGTCTATAGTCTAGTCTATAGTCTAGTCTATAGTCTAGTCTATAGTCTAGTCTATAGTCTAGTCTATAGTCTAGTCTATAGTCTAGTCTATAGTCTAGTCTATAGTCTAGTCTATAGTCTAGTCTATAGTCTAGTCTATAGTCTAGTCTATAGTCTAGTCTATAGTCTAGTCTATAGTCTAGTCTATAGTCTAGTCTATAGTCTAGTCTATAGTCTAGTCTATAGTCTAGTCTATAGTCTAGTCTATAGTCTAGTCTATAGTCTAGTCTATAGTCTAGTCTATAGTCTAGTCTATAGTCTAGTCTATAGTCTAGTCTCTAGTCTAGTCTATAGTCTAGTCTATAGTCTAGTCTCTAGTCTAGTCTAGTCTAGTCTATAGTCTAGTCTATAGTCTAGTCTATAGTCTAGTCTATAGTCTAGTCTATAGTCTAGTCTATAGTCTAGTCTATAGTCTAGTCTATAGTCTAGTCTATAGTCTAGTCTATAGTCTAGTCTATAGTCTAGTCTATAGTCTAGTCTATAGTCTAGTCTATAGTCTAGTCTATAGTCTAGTCTATAGTCTAGTCTATAGTCTAGTCTATCTAGTCTATAGTCTAGTCTATAGTCTAGTCTATAGTCTAGTCTATAGTCTAGTCTATAGTCTAGTCTATAGTCTAGTCTATAGTCTAGTCTATAGTCTAGTCTATAGTCTAGTCTATAGTCTAGTCTATAGTCTAGTCTATAGTCTAGTCTATAGTCTAGTCTATAGTCTAGTCTATAGTCTAGTCTATAGTCTAGTCTATAGTCTAGTCTAAGTCTAGTCTATAGTCTAGTCTATAGTCTAGTCTATAGTCTAGTCTATAGTCTAGTCTATAGTCTAGTCTATAGTCTAGTCTATAGTCTAGTCTATAGTCTAGTCTATAGTCTAGTCTATAGTCTAGTCTATAGTCTAGTCTATAGTCTAGTCTATAGTCTAGTCTATAGTCTAGTCTATAGTCTAGTCTATAGTCTAGTCTATAGTCTAGTCTATAGTCTAGTCTATAGTCTAGTCTATAGTCTAGTCTATAGTCTAGTCTATAGTCTAGTCTATAGTCTAGTCTATAGTCTAGTCTATAGTCTAGTCTATAGTCTAGTCTATAGTCTAGTCTATAGTCTAGTCTATAGTCTAGTCTATAGTCTAGTCTATAGTCTAGTCTATAGTCTAGTCTATAGTCTAGTCTATAGTCTAGTCTATAGTCTAGTCTATAGTCTAGTCTATAGTCTAGTCTATAGTCTAGTCTATAGTCTAGTCTATAGTCTAGTCTATAGTCTAGTCTATAGTCTAGTCTATAGTCTAGTCTAGTCTATAGTCTAGTCTATAGTCTAGTCTAGTCTATAGTCTAGTCTATAGTCTAGTCTAGTCTATAGTCTAGTCGTCTAGTCTAGTCTATAGTCTAGTCTATAGTCTAGTCTAGTCTAGTCTATAGTCTAGTCTATAGTCTAGTCTATAGTCTAGTCTATAGTCTAGTCTATAGTCTAGTCTATAGTCTAGTCTATAGTCTAGTCTATAGTCTAGTCTATAGTCTAGTCTATAGTCTAGTCTATAGTCTAGTCTATAGTCTAGTCTATAGTCTAGTCTATAGTCTAGTCTATAGTCTAGTCTATAGTCTAGTCTATAGTCTAGTCTATAGTCTAGTCTATAGTCTAGTCTATAGTCTAGTCTATAGTCTAGTCTATAGTCTAGTCTATAGTCTAGTCTATAGTCTAGTCTATAGTCTAGTCTATAGTCTAGTCTATAGTCTAGTCTATAGTCTAGTCTATAGTCTAGTCTATAGTCTAGTCTATAGTCTAGTCTATAGTCTAGTCTATAGTCTAGTCTATAGTCTAGTCTATAGTCTAGTCTATAGTCTAGTCTATAGTCTAGTCTATAGTCTAGTCTATAGTCTAGTCTATAGTCTAGTCTATAGTCTAGTCTATAGTCTAGTCTATAGTCTAGTCTATAGTCTAGTCTATAGTCTAGTCTATAGTCTAGTCTATAGTCTAGTCTATAGTCTAGTCTATAGTCTAGTCTATAGTCTAGTCTATAGTCTAGTCTATAGTCTAGTCTATAGTCTAGTCTATAGTCTAGTCTATAGTCTAGTCTATAGTCTAGTCTATAGTCTAGTCTATAGTCTAGTCTATAGTCTAGTCTATAGTCTAGTCTATAGTCTAGTCTATAGTCTAGTCTATAGTCTAGTCTATAGTCTAGTCTATAGTCTAGTCTATAGTCTAGTCTATAGTCTAGTCTATAGTCAGTCTATAGTCTGTCTACTAGTCAGTCTATGTCTAAGTACTATAGTACTAGTCATAGTCTAGTATAGTCTATAGTTAGCTATAGTCTAGTCTAGTCTATAGTCTAGTCTATAGTCTAGTCTAGTCTATTTAGTCTAGTCTATAGTCTAGTCTAGTATAGTCTAGTCTATAGTTCTAGTCTATAGTCTAGTTCTATAGTCTCGTCTATAGCTCTAGTCTATAGTCTAGTCTATAGTCTAGTCTATAGTCTAGTCTATAGTCTAGTCATAGTCTAGTCTATAGTCTAGTCTATAGTCTAGTCTATAGTCTAGTCTATAGTCTAGTCTATAGTCTAGTCTATAGTCTAGTCTATAGTCTAGTCTATAGTCTAGTCTATAGTCTAGTCTATAGTCTAGTCTATAGTCTAGTCTATAGTCTAGTCTATAGGTCTAGTCCTAGTCTAGTCTCTAGTCTAGTCTATAGTCTAGTCTATAGTCTAGTCTATAGTCTAGTCTATAGTCTAGTACTATAGTCTAGTCTATAGTCTAGTCTATAGTCTAGTCTATAGTCTAGTCTATAGTCTAGTCTATAGTCTAGTCTATATAGTCTATAGTACTAGTCTATAGTCTAGTCTATAGTCTAGTCTATAGTCTAGTCTATAGTCTAGTCTATAGTCTAGTCTATAGTCTAGTCTATAGTCTAGTTCTATAGTCTAGTCTATAGTCTAGTCTATAGTCTAGTCTATAGTCTAGTCTATAGTCTAGTCTATAGTCTAGTCTATAGTCTAGTCTATAGTCTAGTCTATAGTCTAGTCTATAGTCTAGTCTATGTCTAGTCTATAGTCTAGTCTATAGTCTAGTCTATAGTCTAGTCATAAGTCTAGTCTATAGTCTAGTCTATAGTTAGCATAGTCTGTATAGTCTAGTCTATAGTCTAGTAGTCTATAGTCTAGTCTATAGTCTAGTCTATAGTCTAGTCTATAGTCTAGTCTATAGTCTAGTCTATAGTCTAGTCTATAGTCTAGTCTATAGTCTAGTCTATAGTCTAGTCTATAGTCTAGTCTATAGTCTAGTCTATAGTATAGTCTATAGTCTAGTCTCTAGTCTAGGTCTAGTAAGTCTAGTCTATAGTCTAGTCTATAGTCTAGTCTATAGTCTAGTCTATAGTCTAGTCTAGTATAGTCTAGTCTATAGTCTAGTCTATAGTCTAGTCTATAGTCTAGTCTATAGTCTAGTCTATAGTCTAGTCTATAGTCTAGTCTATAGTCTAGTCTATAGTCTAGTCTATAGTCTAGTCTATAGTCTAGTCTATAGTCTAGTCTATAGTGTCTATAGTCTATAGTCTAGTCTATAGTCTAGTCTATAGTCTAGTCTATAGTCTAGTCTATAGTCTAGTCTATAGTCTAGTCTATAGTCTAGTCTATAGTCTAGTCTATAGTCTAGTCTATAGTCTAGTCTATAGTCTAGTCTATAGTCTAGTCTATAGTCTAGTCTATAGTCTAGTCTATAGTCTAGTCTATAGTCTAGTCTATAGTCTAGTCTATAGTCTAGTCTATAGTCTAGTCTATAGTCTAGTCTATAGTCTAGTCTATAGTCTAGTCTATAGTCTAGTCTATAGTCTAGTCTATAGTCTAGTCTATAGTCTAGTCTATAGTCTAGTCTATAGTCTAGTCTATAGTCTAGTCTATAGTCTAGTCTATAGTCTAGTCTATAGTCTAGTCTATAGTCTAGTCTATAGTCTAGTCTATAGTCTAGTCTATAGTCTAGTCTATAGTCTAGTCTATAGTCTAGTCTATAGTCTAGTCTATAGTCTAGTCTATAGTCTAGTCTATAGTCTAGTCTATAGTCTAGTCTATAGTCTAGTCTATAGTCTAGTCTATAGTCTAGTCTATAGTCTAGTCTATAGTCTAGTCTATAGTCTAGTCTATAGTCTAGTCTATAGTCTAGTCTATAGTCTAGTCTATAGTCTAGTCTATAGTCTAGTCTATAGTCTAGTCTATAGTCTAGTCTATAGTCTAGTCTATAGTCTAGTCTATAGTCTAGTCTATAGTCTAGTCTATAGTCTAGTCTATAGTCTAGTCTATAGTCTAGTCTATAGTCTAGTCTATAGTCTAGTCTATAGTCTAGTCTATAGTCTAGTCTATAGTCTAGTCTATAGTCTAGTCTATAGTCTAGTCTATAGTCTAGTCTATAGTCTAGTCTATAGTCTAGTCTATAGTCTAGTCTATAGTCTAGTCTATAGTCTAGTCTATAGTCTAGTCTATAGTCTAGTCTATAGTCTAGTCTATAGTCTAGTCTATAGTCTAGTCTATAGTCTAGTCTATAGTCTAAGATTCTCATGCTGAATTTATCTTTTTAAATTAAAAATAATCTTCATCACCACCGGTGTCTGAATCATAAATTGACAATTTACGTAATACTTACATCTTTATTTTGAAATCAAAAAACAAAGGATACTCATACCAACTGTCAGTAGTAATTTTCCTTTCCTTTCATCATTTCAACACTTGTGCCTTAAAGCATGTTGATTTTGTGTGTCTTCTGTTCCTGCCTAGTAATCGCATCACAATCGCTGATTTACTTCTTACTTTTCGCCCTGGCATATTTACGACTTTTATTTATGTTTCCCAATTAATTTTATGAGTCTTGCCATGATTAATTGCAAGATTATATGGAGATGCTGCTGTTTGCTACTTATGCTCCTTTTTGTGCTTTAACGTGTTTTAACATGTGGAATTTGTTTGACTGTAAATAAATAGCAAATGACTTTGAGGAAATTATATAGAATTTACGTGTTAATTGTTTTTTTTTCTCTTATTTTGTGAAATGTATTTTATATCTTTTGCAATATTCTTAAATAGTAAGGAATTTAAGGCAATCAAATTTAGTATCGGGGCTATATAAGTTGTTATCCAAAATAATCTGCCATAAAATGGAGCAATAAAAATCTCAAATGAAATTCAAAACTACTTCATGCATAAATGAACTATGTAAATAAAATGGGGATTTTCTTGAGTTGTACTTACGTAAGATCTATAAAAACTATAAATTATGAGGAAGTTTTTAGTAGCGAAAAATTTCCTTAATTTGAACATAAATGTGTTAATTTTATCTTTAAATTTGTTGTTATTTAATGGGAAGATAAATGTTTGGAAAAATATGTTGTAAATTGAGACAGATCACTAAGTAGAAATTTGCAAATGCACAGAAGATTAAACTGTGGACTGATAGTGACCATTTTTATTGCCAAAAATGGTTGATCTATAGAAAATATTTTTGTAAAATTTTAGCTATTCCGATCCTACCTTTTTGTCGCAATTGTTTTTTCAACACCAGACAGATAGACTGATGGTCTAGTTGTGGATTCCGATAGATTTTGGCTCTTTTGATTTCAAATAAATATGACATTGTTCATCCCCCTAAATTGTATAGTCTTGCAAATAATTGAGTGCAAAATACAACTACATGTAGTTAATCGAAGGGGAGAATTATTTTTCTAGATTTTAAAGATTTGTCACGTAATATGGAGTCTTTGAAGTATTATGTAATGTTAAGCTATATTTAGAAAATAGCTCACGTATTCTCGGTAATGTCCTTCTCAGCAATAATTTACTTCTTTTACCAGTTGATTAATAAACAAATCTAAATTGCAGTCTTAGTTTACGAACTTTTTTGCTAAATCAACGGAATTTTCCCATATAATTAAGGTCAAGGAAGGATTTGCTTTTTAGTTTAGAAAGTAATTCATCCCCCAAACGATTTACTGTATAAATTAGAAGTAGTTTTTCGGTTTTTGCAAAATTGTATTAGAAGTCTTTTACTTAACTTTAATGGAAATGTATTTAAAATCAAAATTACTCAGTGCTAACCAATGTATGACTAACTTTCCAAAGTGACTCAACTCAAAAAATCGATTTTGACGAAATTTGCACTATTGAAGAGTAGGTCAGATACAAATTTTTAGCTCTATCGGTCAAGAACTGCCGGACTTTGAGGGGATTAAAGTTGGACATTTTGGTCAACTAGGGTTTTATTCAAATGAGTGTAACTTTTTACCTATTGGTCCTACCAACTATTATCCAAAGAAGTTCAGATAGCTATTTCTTCATTGTTCAAAAAAAAAACTTTTTTTATTTACAAAATTTTAACTTTTACACCCACCATCAAAAACGATGGGGGTATATTGATTTTGTCATTCCGTTTGTAACACATCGAAATATTCATCTAAGACCCATAAAAGTATATATATTCTCGGTCCTTATTAGATTCTAAGATGATTTAGACATGTCCGTCCGTCTGCCTGTTTGTCTGTCTGTCTGTCTGTTGAAAACACAATACAGTCCAAACGGAAACAGCCAGAGATCTGAAATTTTGCACAGATGTTTTTAGTTGATTCAGGTTGTTTGGCATTGGAAATGAGCAATATTGGTTCACGATTTTGCCTAGTCCCCATACAAGGTCCGCTTTCAGAATATGTCTTTAACGCTCATAACTGCCTAAAAGAAACATCTATAGCGGTGAAATTCGAGATAAACATGTTTTATAGGAACCTAAATCTCTTTGTAAAATTTTATAAGGATTGGTCTAATCCGACATATAAGGTTTCCTTCAGAAAATGTCTTCAAATCTCATAAATGCCTAAAAAAGCATATGCGTATGTATATCGGTAAGATTTGACATGAACATATTTTATAGGAACCTAAATATATTTGTCAAATTTTGAAAGTATCGGTACATAATTGACCCTACCGCCCTATATAATGTCCCATGCAGAAAATGACTTTAACACTTAGTACTCCCTTAAAAGTACGAGTACAGCGATGACACTTGACGCAAATATGTTTCATATAAGCCAAAATCTCTCTACCAAATTTTATGAGGTTCGGTTTATATAAGGTCCCCTTAAGAAAAATAAAATTTTACTTGTTACCGAAACCAAAATGTGAAAAACTGAACAACCCGAAAAACTGGATTGAAAAACTGCTGAAGAAGATTTTTAAAGAATTATTTTCATTATTTTTTATTTGTTCATGCAGATGTCTCGTTAATAAAAGATTACGAATCAGTCGTTACTGAACTACTTCTATATAAATTCAATCATTAAAAGATTTGTTACTTAATAATATCATGTCATTATCAAGTTTTTTGTCTGATTTATTATCACACGTTTATTTTTATACCCTACACCACTTTAGTGGGGAGGGTATATTGGGTTTGTGCTGATGTTTGTAACGCACAATAATATTGGCCCAATACCCACCTTAAAGTATACCAATCGGCTTAGAATCATTTTCTGAGTCGATTTAGCACGATCTTTTATAGTATCGGAGACGAAGAAAATGGTTTACATCGGTCCATTATTTCACCTAGCCCCCATACAACTGAACCCGCCGAATAAGGCTTTTAAGTTCATAATTATGTCTAATATACTGGTATCTCGACAAAAAGCTGCAAAACCAAGTTCTATACTAGCCTTAATAATTCTCATGAGTTATACAATTATAGGGTCTCATTTGACCATAGCCCCTATACAAAGCCCCCTTCAAAATTTGACTTAAATATCCACAATTTTATTCAACAATAAATGGCTTAAGTACATCTGAGACAAGGTACAATTCAATCACATTTTAATTTTGTAAAAGGTGTAGGGTATTATATGGTCGTCCTCGCCCGACTGTAATTTCTTACTTGTTTAATTCTTAATATCTTTGTTTGTAACGTAGATTTCGTTCTACAAATGCAATATTTTCAATCTATTGAAATACAATATTATAAAGAGACGTAATTTCTGTCTGGAAATTAAAAAAAAAAATTGATTAAATAATCGTCTATATATTTAATTAATTAATATTATATGTCAAATGCAGTTAATATTTTTGACATGACAACTCAAAATATGTTTTACACATGTTTGCTAATGAACGAAAAAAAAAACAAAAATCACAAATATACACTCATACTTAATATAATTAATTTTTCTCAAAAATTAGAGGTGTTTATTATATAAAGATGTTGTTGGATAGTGTGGGTTATATTTATGTAGGAGTAAGTAATGGAATTTTTCTTGGATTTGTTTAAAAGACAATCGAAAAACGCGTGAGCGATATTTTTTTGTGATACATGCTGTCCCTTAAACTGACATTTCCTAAATTATAAGGAAAACTTACTTAAGCCACATGAGCATTTGTCAATCATAATCAACTTGAGGAATCTCAACTATTGTCTGATGGTATCCTCTTTTTAACTTTTATTTATTAATTATTGAAAAAAGTTTATCCCATTAATGATCTACTGCAGTCTCAATAATTTTACTAATAATTTTCATATTAAGCATTTATTATTAAATATATTTTATTTATTTCTTTTCAATTCAATTTTTTTTGGCAAAGCATTAAAACTCTCATTATTGTTATGATTTTACTACAATTTCGAATTTATTATGTGAAAATGTGAGTAAATAAAAATGTAATAATTTACAAACTTTTACCTTGAGTTATATACCCTTAGCAGACATATAACAAAAAAAAAGAAACCAGATTTTATACACACATGTATAAAAATGTTACAATACACATGATAATATTTAAGCCATTTGGCCAATTGGCACAGTGATGATGAATGCTCACAAAGAGCTTAAGAATAAAGTAAAAATTTCTAAAATTGATTAACATTTAATAAATTCCTTATTCTTGAATTGACTTGAATTTGAGAAAAATATTTGTCTAGAAACTTTTACTTTCATTCCACTGTATGTCTTACAATTGCCACTGCTTGTTGCGTTATTAAATATTGCCAATATTTATTTACTTTAGCCATAATGCATTTTAATGAGAGACTAAAAAAAAAGAAAATTTTCTATGATTTATCGAACTTCAATTGTAAATACATGTGGCTGAATCTGAAAGTGTTTGAATTTATATGAGAATACATAAACATAAAATTAAATAACTTTTTGTTATAATAAAGTTTGTTATATTTTTTCCTATTTAAACGCAAGAAGCCAATACAAGTTCAAGGTTATTTTATCAGGGTTTTACACATTTTGTTTGATTTTAATCCACCATAGAGTATACCCAACATACATCATATTTGTAATTCATGTATTACTAATACTGGTCTATTAGAAATGGTTATAATAACGTACATATTATATATTAGTATATAAAATATTTCATATACATACACACATGATTGCTTGGGAGTGTTGGTATAACTTAAACCTAGTATTTTTGTAAGTTCTTGTACTTGGTATTCAGATTGTAACTACTTTTCCCATGAAAAAAGTTTCTAAGATAGTGACTAATTTTCTTAATTTTCCTACAAAAAAGTACATAAATTCTGACAGTTTTTTCTTTAGAAAAGGTACTCAGATTCCTACTATATTTCCTATAGTAAATGTACCCAGATTGGGACCACATTTCTTAAAGAAAAGATACTCATACTCTGACTACTTTTCCTATAAAACAGTACTCAAAATTTGACTACATTTCCTATAGAAAAGGTACTCAGCTTCTGACTCACTTCCCCATAGAAAAGGTACTCAGATTCTGACAACTTTTCCTATAGAAAAGGTACTTAGATTCTGACTACTCTTCCAAAAGAAATGGTACTTAGATTCATACTATTTTCATGTAGAATAGATTTTTAGATTCCTACTATTTTTCATATAGAAAAGATACCCAGACTATAACTAGTTTTCATATAGAAAAGGTACCCAGATTCTGAATAACTTTACTATAAAAAAGGTTTTCAGATTCTGACTACTTTTTAAACAGAAAAGATACATAGATTATGACTACTTTTCTTATACAAAAAAGTACTCAGATTCTGACTTCTATTCATATAGAAAAGGTACTAATTATTCTACAGATAATTGTTACAGAATCTGATTACTTTTCCTATAGAATAGGTACTCAGGTTCTGACTTCCTTTACTACAGAAAAGGTACTCTAATTCTGAATACTTTTTCTATAAAAAAGGTATTCGAATAATTACTACTTTTTCTGACTACTTTTTCTATAGAAAATGTGTCTAAATTCTTAATACTGTTTTCTATAGAAAAATACCTTTTCTGGGTACTATTTTTATAGAAAAAGTACTCAGATTGTGACTACTTTTCTTAAGGAAAAGACATTTAGAATCTGACTACTTTTCCTATAGAAATGGTACTCAGATTTGGACCACATCTCCTATTTAATAGTGATCTGATTTTGAATAGTTTTCTTGGAGAAAATTTACTCAGATTCTGAGTACTTCTTCTATAGAGAAGGTATTCTGAATTTGACTACTTTTTCTATAGGAAATATACTCTGATTTTGACTTGTTTTCCTATAGAAAAGGGGAATCTGACTACTTTTTCTATAGAGAAAATTTAATACTTTTCTTAAAGGAAAGATGCTCACAATCTGACTACTTTTCCTATAGAAATAGTATTCAGATTTGGACCACATCTCCTATTCAATGGTCATAACATTTTGAATAGTTTTCTTGGAGAAAAGTTACTCAGATTTTGACTACTTTTCCTATAGAAAATGTTATAAGATTCTGACTACTTCTCCTATAGACAAAGTACTCTGAATTTGACAACTTTTCCTGTAGAAGAGATAACCTGATTCTGACTACTTTTCCAATAGAAAAGATACTCGATTTCTGACTCCGAATTCGACTACTTTTAATATAGCAGATGTTGACTACTTCTACGATAATGGTACTTATAAAAGAACTATGAATGTGATTCGTAGTCTGGTTAGCAGGAGTCGTGATAACTTATACACATGTATAAAAATCTGAAATTTATTTATTGACTTTCCGTTACTAAAAGTTAGTCCTTTTTGTTAGTTTTGTTATAAAACTTGTAAAACTATATCATGAAAATATGTGTGTTTTAGTCATAAAAGTTACTAATAAAGGGAAATTAGTTTTGGCAGCACAATTTTATGGTTTAAGCAATATGTAAGTTAGTTGGTGTTTATGTAATTATTGTGGTTCATATCGTAAACCGTTTTGTAGATTTAAGGCGCATTTAGTTTTCTAGATATGGAGATGTGAGTTTAATAAATTACAACCATAAATGTCCTTTAGATTTTTTGAAAATATTTTTAATTTATTTCGAAACTAAAATGTACCTATATGTACCTATTTTGTCTTTTTAATTTGACACATAACATTTTAAATTAACTTAAATATTCCTTTGATTGCATCAAATCAATTTTCATCTTTTCATAATGAATTTTCCAGACATAAAGAAGAAAATGCACTGCGTATGCCTTCGTTTTACGTTTTCAAAATTATTTCAAACTCACAATTTTCTCATTTCTTTTTTATGTAATTTATTTTATCAGTATTATTTTCAAAAAAAAAATTATTTGTTAGACACATGTCGGCAGTAACGACAAAACAAAAATCCATTAAAATATTTGTTTCTTTTTAACAAAAAAAAAACCTAATCAAAATTGCGTTTCTATTACATCTGTTTTGTAATCATACTTATAGCTAGAAATAAAACAAATTCCATACATACCTGTACAAATAAAAATTTATGCGTAATTTTCTTCATTTGCCTAGATCTTTTTTATTATAAAATAATAATAAAATAAAAACAATGTCTGATTGTTTGAGAATTCAGGATATTGAAATTTTTTCGGAAATACAGACTCAATGGGAGGTAATTTTTGAAATTTAAAAGTGTTATCTTTTAAATGATGTAAAGGAAGTTTAGTAATATGCGTTAACATATATAAAAGTAGCAAAAGTCTGAGTACCTTTTTCACAGAAAAAGTAGCCAGATTCTGCCTACCTTTTCTATAGGAAAATTAGTCATAGTATGAGTATAATTTTTATAGGAAAAAATAGTCAGGATCGGAGTACCTTTTCTATAGGAAAAGTAGTCAGAATCGGATTACCTTTTCTATAGGAAAATTAGTCTGAATAGGAGTACCTTTTCTATAGGAAAAGTAGTCAGAATCGTATTACCTTTTGTATGGGAAATGTAGTCAGAATCAAAGTGCATTTTCAATGGGAAAAGTAGTCAGAATCGGAGTACCTTTCCTATAGGAAAACTAGTCAGAATCGGAGTACCTTTTGTATAGGAAAAGTAGTTAGAATCGGAGTACCTTATCTATGGAAAAAGTAGTTAGAATCGGAGTACCTTTTCTATAGGAAAAGTAGTCAGAATCGGAGGACATTTCCTATAAGAAAAGTAGTCAGAATCGAAGTAGCTTTTCTATGGGAAAAGAGGTCAGAACCTGAGTACCTTTTCTACAGGAAAAGTAGTCAGAATCAAAGTACCTTTTCTATAGGAAAAGTAGTCAGAATCGGTGAACCTTTTCTATAAGAAAAGTAGTCAGAATCGGAGTACCTTTTCTATAGAAAAATTAGTCACAATCGGAGTACCATTTGTATCGGAAAAGAAGTCAGTATCGGAGTAACTTTTCTATAGGAAAAGTAGTTAGAATCAGTGTACCTTTCTATAGGAAAACTAGTCAGGATCGGAGTACCTTTTCTATAGGAAAAGTAGTTAGAATTGGATTACCTTTTCTATATGAAAAGTAGTTAGAATCGGAGTACATTTTCTATGGGATAGTAATCAGAACCGGAGTACCTTTTCTATAGGAAAAGTAGTTAGAATCGTAGTATCGGAGTACCTTTTCTATAGAAAAGTAGTCAGAATCGGAGTACCTTTTCTATAGAAAAACTAGTCAGAATCGAATTACCTTCTCTATAGAAAAGTAGTCAGAATCGGAGTACCTTTTCTGTAGGAAAACTAGTCAGGATCGGAGTACTTTTTCTATAGGAAAAGTAGTCAGAGTTTGATTATCTTTTCTTCAGAAAAATTAGTCAGAGTATGAGTACCTTTTCTAAAGGAAATGTAGTCAGAATCAGAGTACATTTTCTTTAGGAAAGATATTCAGAGTATGAGTTCTATAGTATGAGTTTTCTATAGAAAAAGTAGTCAGTGTTTGAGTACCATATTTATGGGAAAAATAGTCGGAGTACCTCTTCTAAAGGAAATGTGGTCAGAATCGGGTACCTTTTCTGTATAAAAATTGTCAAAAACTGAATACCTTTTCCATATGAAATGCAATTAGACTAAATACGTTTTCTGTATACAAGACTGAATAAGATATAAGTAGTTGTAATCTATAGTAAAATATACAAAAACATGAAGCAGGATAAAAGTATTCACAGGTGTAGTACCTACCAAAAGTAAATAACTTTTTCATAGGTAAAGTAGTCAGAATCTAGTTATGTTTTCTGTAGAAAAGCTAATTACAATCTAAGTACTTTCTCTAAGAAAAGTAGTCAGAAATGTTGATCTGAATCTAAGTACTCATCCGTAGAAAAATTATTCAGAATACGAAATTTTAAAGTAAATTATAAAAGCTTCAATAAAGTCGTTCTTTTTTGTATTGTTTTATTAAAAATATTTATTAAAAATTTTATCTAATAACTGTCTGAATTTAGATAAACAATTATTCTATTGTTTTACTTTTATTAGCATTTTTCCATTTTCATGATATTACTTTAAAAAATTTTGATTTATTTACATTTTTCTCAAATCATGACAGTCTTGTTATTTTATATTTCTTTAATGTCATGTTACATCTTTACTTCTTTATTCTTAAGAAATTTAATACTAGTTTAACAGGGCGTATGATTGACGTATAATATAAAAGTGCATATTATGAAATATGTATGTAAATGGTTGTGTTAAATAAACCTAAGGTAGGTTAGATTTTCTTTCAAAATTGTAGAAATATATTTTTCTTAGATGCCAAGGAAAAAAATTTCATAAATACTAAACGGATAACTTTAAGAAGTGAAATGAAATTTTGCAGGTTCTTACGCATATTAACTCAAACTTATCATAGGAGAGATAACAAAATTTTTTTAATTTTTATTTAGCAATATAACGTGATATAGAATAATAATTTGCCATCATTTTTCTTAATATATTCACGCTTTTTTGTATGTATAGACGAGCCATACTAATATGTATTTATAATAAAAAATTTACATAAACATTAATAAACCTGTCGAACAGTATGTTAACCCCAATTTTTTTCTCTTTATAAAAAAATCTGTTGAAAATCCTTTTATTAATAAATATTTTCCAATGAAATGACAAGCCTTCCAGGCACCCTTATCATCAAAAAAAATAAGAGAAGAGAATTGAAAGTCCCAACAACCTGGTCTTGCAAAATTTTAATATAAAAAATATATTTTGGTTTTTTACCTTAAATTGTAGAATTATTTTCCTTTTTGCAAAATCATTAATCTATCAATCAAATGTATATTTTATTTAAAGATACTTTCCTTCGTTATGCCCATCAATGAGGGATTTTTATTTATTTATTTTTGATACTCTTCTTTAAATACAAGTAGAAAAGCAAGCAAAGTATGTATTTAAGTATATCAGTATAATAAAAATAATAAAAATAAAATTTAATACTGTCTGAAAAGTTGTACTTTAAGAAAAACATAAGCAGACAAAAAAAAACTACAGAGATCAACAGCAATTGACAATTGAATGTTGAATGCGGATTTAATAGATTATAAAAATTAATTTTGAGTTTATTGAATCGTTGGTAGAAAAAAACATAAGAATTTTGAATAAATTTAAGATGTTAAGCAAAATAAATAAAAGTTTAAGATTGTAATATTTAATATGGTAGGAATACATATAAAAATAATAATTGAAAATGAGTATGAGTGATATTTAATTTATGTGTTTAACGAAATTGTTACTCATACGCTACGTTGTAAAACATTGAAATGTAATTTGTAATTAAAATTATTTTCGACAATATCCCGATCAAATTCAGCATAAATACTTTGTATATAAACCTAAATGATTCCACCAAATTTTATAAGGATCGGCCCATATTTAACCCTATACCCCATATAAAGCATCTTTCAGAAAATCAGTTTTTGAACAATTTTGTATTAAGAAAAATCTCAATAACGTCGTCAATTGCTAAGGGATTTTTAAAAACAAAGTTGCGTTTTACTCATATGTAGACATGGTTTTCTAATCAATTTATAAATAGTACGACTTCCATATAAAATACTTTGAAAAAACATCTCCAAACTTGAACAAGCAAGAAATCGTAGTCGGCCGAGGCCGACCATATGTATAATACCCTACACTAGTTACAAAAATAAAATGTGATTTAGTTTTCATAACAAAGCCTTTCAGCTGAATTGTACCTTGTGGATCCTCCCTGGGCATGTTTCCTTGAAGATAGATGCGCATCTTGGTGTATTGCAATCCGGGGAAAATGAGGTATTACCAATACCTTTAGTCTGCCGGGACTTTAAACTGGTGATGTCACTTCACTCCTCGGCTAGTCCTTGGTATGATTTGACATGGGGTCTAACCAGAGAACCACATAATCTGGTACTAAGGGTGGCCAGTTGCCCGCAGGACCATGTCCAGGCTGATCAGTTGGTTGAGATTCCTTCGGGATCCACGTAGTGGCTGTGGTTTAAAGTCAAATTCGCGTGAAGAGTAAGTGGCGGTTAAAAGACTGATGTAAGGTAAAGTCAATATTTCGGCATAAGTTCGGTGCTGTTGCCGAGAACAACAGATACCCCACAGAAGAGTGACTGTGGGACTAAGCGTTGGAAATGAGTTGGTGATAATTGTATATGGTACGTGATGGGCCTCACCCACCCGTTTACATAGAATAAGTTTGTCGTATATTTAGCTCTTATGAGTGTGTCGGATGAATGAGAAGTGTGCTGGGTTGAACGATGATGGACGAAAGATATCATATATAAATGACACTATTGTATTTTCCTTCCTTGTCCAGATATGTTCAGTGTCTCACTGTGAGTAAGAACAAAGTCTCAGCTTATTTGATGGATTCGTACTTCGCTCTACCGGTTACGTCTCTAGGCGCTGTTGCCCAATCAACAGAAGCCATCCCATCTGCGTGGTTATAAACGGAAGAGATGTTTTACATCTCAACGGGGCAGCTATGGTCAGAGATTATATAGCTCAAGTATTTGAGCAAAGTGCGCGTATATTGGACCGGCATCCATATACGTAAATTGTCACCTGCGTGTAACAAACACTATGGGGCAGTGGTGAGTCGTCACAAAGCTCACCCAGTGGTTGAAAAAGACCACTGTGAGATACGCCAACACGACAGGTACTCACGTAAAGCGCTTCGGCATTCGTGTGCCTTGTGGACATTTAAGTAAAATTTTAAAGGGGGCTTTGTATAGGGCCAAGGGTCAAATGAGGCCCTATAATTATAAAATTCATGAGGGTCATCAAGGCTAGTAAAGAACTTGGTTATGAAGCTTTTTGTCGAGATACGAGTATATAAAACATAATTATGAACTTATTCGGGGGCTAGGTGAAATAATAGACCGATCTTAACCATTTTCAATAGGCTTCGTCCCTGGGACAATAGAAGATCTTGTATCAAATTTCATTGAATTATCTTCAAAATTGCGACCTGTAGTTTGATTACAAGGCTTACATGAACGGACAGATAGACAGACAGACAGACAGACAGACAGACAGACAGACAGACAGACAGACAGACAGACAGACAGACAACCAAACAAACAGACAGATAGACAGATAGATAGGCGGACGGACAGACAGATAGACGGACAGACGGAACTAAGTCGACTCAGAAAATGATTCTAAGCCGATTGTTATACTTTAAGCTGGGTATAGCACAAACTCAATATACATAAATAATGTGTCAACTTAATATCCGGCAGTAAGCAGATCCGATCAATAAAGTAGGTCTTAGCTTAAAAAAGGAGATTTTGGGGATAAAATTTTGCACAAACTATAACATTAAAAAAAGGAAGAATTGACATTGTATCTTCCTTATATTTTCTTTAATAATCATTTTGTTGTTAAATAACATTTGTAATGCAACTGGTATGAGCTAAGGCTTTCTAAAATATAAATATTACCTTTACTTACATTGTTTTAATTAAAAATAGAAAAACATTGACATAATAAATGTTCCCACCTTTTTGTACAAACATGTTTCTAATTAATATCAACTATACAAGTAAAAGGCAGTATTCCGCCTGTAAAATATTTAATAAAAACTATATAAGCAATGAAATTAATATAATGATAAGGGGTAAAATAAACTTAAAAAATTCTGATAAAATAACGTGGGCAGTAAATTGAAAATAAAATATGTCTTCAAATGATTTAAGGACAATAAAATACCCCAGAATTTTATCAAAATTTTCCCTCAAATTAAATTTTATGAATAAGTAGCATTTCAAAATTTATACAGTTGCTATGTATGTGTGACACAAATTAATCCAACTGGAATATTTTTTTAAGCGCAGCTGATGTACAACGATCATTGAGCTTTAAAAAAATGCCAAACATATTAAACAATAGAATTCAAAAATAATTAAATATTTGATATCTATTTATCAAATGTTTAATTAATGTCGTCATAAAACATATTGACACAGCTGTGTTTCTGCAAACTCTATTGGAAGTCTTTGTCTATGTTCAAAAGATAAATGTTATTAACCTTTTTTTTAGAAATATCTAACAAATATCAAAAAAATTAAATTTTTGGGGAATTTGATATAAAGTTTCAGAACACTTCTGAGCGTAGCAAATAAATTTAGCCAGATGTTTTTAAATGCTTACATTAAAATAAAAGTTCAAGGTTAAGATTAAAAATAATTACTTTCTAGGTGAAAAAAAGAGGTCATACATGATCAACTCTTCATATGTTGGCTTGTAGTTTCCATTAGAAAATTACTCCATTCAAAATAATTAACACATTCAGTTTGATTAAAAATATTGATTGTAGCCCCACACGCAGAGAGAAAAATCTAAGAGCAACATATTATGGTCAGAATTATGTTTAAAGTTAAAACATATTATGATCATTATTAGTATCAAAAATATCATATTATGATCATTATTAGTATAATAAGATATCATATTATGATTAAACATACTACTAATATTTAATAATAATATAGTTTTATTAATCATAACGAGATGTTGTAGCATCATATTGTAGTTTCAAGTAGCAATGTTATGGTTTCATATAATCATATAATGGTTTGTGCGTAATCATATTATTGTTTAAAGTAACCAAAAAAACCTACCATTTTATGGTTATTTAAAAGTTTAAATGGTTCTAAATAATATAATATGTTTAATTAGTTATCATTATTTATTTGTTGTAAAAATAATTTTTTTTTCAGAGAATCATTCTCAAATTTATAATTGTTATAAACATATAAATGTTTACAGTAACTAAAATATTGATGAAATTCCATAAAAATAACAATCGTTTGGTTATGACAACAAAATATTGTTACAAAAAACATAGAATAGTTGTCCTAACTATGCCGAACCATGTTTTTTCTCTGCACATAATCGGGAGAGCATTCATTAGCGATCGAAACAAATAGTAGAGATACGGGGCAAAGTCTATTTCCAAATAGTTTTTAACTGGTATTATAATATGTCGACGATCTGTCTCATGGTCGAATATAACGCAAAAAATTTTTCGGCCAACGCTTGATTCAAATGAATCCGTTGAATTCGGATTCATTACCTCAACGCCCCGAATATATGGTTTTGGTATCGATACGGCTGGTTGGCTGGACTAAAAATACGATTTTTTACGTTTCAGGCAATCAAAATGGATTCAATGAAGGACCATTTCGAAAGTGCAAAATCTTTCAATTCGTATGGTACCCAATGTATGGCTTTTGGTTGAATTCTGTTATTCGGAAACGTTTTGAAATTTATGCTTGACAGCAATCTACATGAAGTAATGCCTCCAATTCCTGGTCTTCAATCTTTTTGTCTTCCTTGACATAATAACCAATATTGAAACGCATAAACCATCTAGCGTAAGTTGAAGACGATATAACACATTCATCATAAGCTTCTGTGTGATTTAGCGGAACTTTTTTCAAATTAAAGAAGTAAATCAAAACTTTCGATATTTTTGGTCCATCTACTATTTAAAGTACCAAACAACACGAACGGGGACTATATTTTGAATATAGTTGATATTACCATACATATATGAATAGAAAGGATTATGAGTTAAATATTTTTTTGATGCAGAGTTTTTAATTTCCAAATGTTTTTGTTATTTACCAACTTTTTAAAGTATTACAAATCAAATGCATAAATCAATAAAAAGGATAAATTTACTCTAATCGTCCTAATTGCCATTATCTGCATCAGACATGATTTTCATTAATATTATAAACATGATTGAATGTCCTACTTAACTTCCTTAAATTAAAAAGCATTATGTATTTGACTACTACCCAACAAACAGTTAGAAGTCAAAACTTTTGCAAACTTCTGAATGATAGTCTAGGGTAATAAAATAATGAGTTGGAAAACAATGTTGGTATTCCGAATGTATTTATACGCTGCGATTTAGAGGTTTCACTATGCTAGAAGAGACGGCAAAAAAATACCAATTTATTGCTAACGATTTTTCATCTTCTTTTTGTGTATGTTTAAGTCACTTCTGGAAGACAGTTGTTATGCATTTTAAAATGCCAAATACTCATCATGTGAAAACGACTTCTTGAATATTTCCGCACTATAATATATTTGTAGAGTAATCATTTGAATTTGTTTCAGGTCAGCTCTCTAAATAACAGGTTTCATCACAATAATTTACCACTCGAAAATCTAATTAGTTAAACTTATATTGTCCCCATTGTAGTGTCAGTGCGTTTTGTTGCTATTCAAATTAACTAAAACTTCGTTTTTGGGTGAAATAAATATTTACACTGTAATTGCATTGGTAACACAAATTACTCCGATTACTAACAAATTATAATTACATACACGCACAAAGACATACTTATAACACACATTTTCATTAGGACACGTACACAATTGTATTATACATTTATTGTACAAGTACACTCAATAGGACATGACTGATAAAAAATATTACACACATACAAATGTAAGCGAACAATAGAAAATTATATAAAAAGTGTAGCTTTCTAATGCATGTGTGGAAAACACACACACAGAAAAAAACTCAGGTATAAATAGAGTAGTAGAAAAAGTTAAAGGCTTCTTTAGGGCACAGGGCTTACAGGTTTCCTTGATATAATATGAAAATTTCATTATTACGAGATATCCATGTGACAGATAATTAAGGATTTGCGGAAGGCCCTTTGTTTTAATTAAATACTTAATACGTCTCTGTCTCAGTGTAGTGTCACTTTTGAGTACATTTGTATTCATTTATTAAACTACTAGCTCTAGTTATTGTTGCTGCTGTTCTATAATAAATATTGTCTATTCTCTAACACCCATTTTAACAAGTGCAATCAATTTACTGTATTTATATGGAAGCATTTGGCATTATTTAGTGTTGATACGAGCGGTATTCAACCGTAACAACTCAACTCACTAATTGTCGTTACGTATACACATACATTGTATGTATGTGTGTACGTATGTACATTGTATGTATGTCTATATGTATGCCTAATTTTATATGTGGGAATATTTCAAACATATTTAACTAGGTATGCGTGAGTAAAAGTGTTTATGTATTTCATTATAATAAACTACTTGACTTGATATACGAGTAGAGTGTAGTGAAGGCAGAAAGTTAAAAGTATAAAATCATAAAAAAATGTATCCAAAAATTCTAAAATTCAGAGAAAATTGTCTGATAAAAAGGAAATTTAAAGTAAATTTTCTGGTAAAAACTAATTTTAGCGAAAAATTAAAAAAAAAAAAAAAATAAAATGAAATTTTTCTCAAAAAAAAAAAAATTATCGTTAATGACCTATAAAAAGGAAATTTATCGGAAAAGATCTATAAAGTGGAATTTTATCGGAAATGATCTTTAAAAAGGAAATCTATCGGAAATAATCTTTAAAACGGAAATTTATCGGAAATGATCTTTTAAAAGGAAATTTATTGGAAATTAACTATAAAAAGGAAATTTATCGGAAATGATCTACAAAAAGAAAATTAGTCGAAAAAGATCATTAAAAAGGAAATTTATCGTAAATGACCTATAAAAATTAAATTTATCAGAAATGATCTAAGAAAAGGTAATTTATCGGAAATGATCTACAAAAAGAAAATTAGTCGGAAATGATAATCAAAAAAAAAAAATTCGGAAAAGATCTATAAAATGGGAAATTTATCGGAAATGATCTTTAAAAAGGAAATTTATCGGAAATAATCTACGAAAAGGAAATTTATCGGAAATGATCTTTAAAAAGGAAATTTATCGGAAATGATCTACAAAAAGAAAATTTATCGGAAACGATCTTCAAAAAGGAAATTAGTCGGAAAAGAGCTATATGAAGGAAATTTATCGGAAATGATCTTTAAAAGTGAAATTTTTCGGAAATGATAAATAAAAAGGTAATATTTCGAAAATGTTATTAAAAAAGGAAATTTATGGGAAATGATCTATAAAAAGGAAATTTATCGGAAATGATCTATAAAAAGGAAAATTTTCGGAACAGATCTACTGGAAGGAAATTAGTCGGAAAAGGTCTATAAAAAGGTAATTTATCGGAAATGATCTTTAAAAAGGAAATTTATCGGATCAGATCAACAAAAAGAAAATTAGTTGGAAATGATCATCAAAAAGAAAATAATTCGGAAAAGATCTATAAAAAGGGAAATTTATCGGAAATGATCTATGAAAAGGATATTTATCGGAAATGATCTTTAAAATGGAAATTTATTGAAAACGCTCTACAAAAAGAAAATTTTTCGGAAATGATCTTTAAAAAGGAAATTTATCGGAAATGATCTTTAAAAAGGAAATTTATCGAACATTTTCTAATAAAAAGAAAATTTATCGAAAATTTTGTAACAAAAAAAATGTATTGAAAATTTTCTAATTAAAAGAAAATTTATGGAAAATTATCTAATAAAAAGAAATTTGTGGAAAATTTTCAATAAAAAAAATTCTATAAAATGAAAATTTCTCGAAAATTTTCTATAAAAATAAAATTTCTTAATAATTTTCTATAAAAAAGAAAAATGTTTCCAAATAAATAAATTCAACTGAAACGTTTTCATTAAGAGTTTAATAAAATACAATTAAGAGTTTAATAAAATACAATATTTTAAATTTCTGTTTATCTAAAGTAATTGATACGTAGGTTAATTCGTTTTTATTCGAAAAGTTATAACAGTTATTTAATTCAAAAATATTTGCAAATTGTGCAATCAATTGTTGTAGACATCAAAGTTAAATAATATAACAAGCAGACTTAATATTAATTTTAACACACCTCGAAATTCAAATTAAACTAATATAGAAATCTGTATTCTCATCTTCTCAACTCAACCACGTATAGTCTGAAATAAAAACTATTATTGACACAATTCTTCTACTGTCAACTTGTCTCGTTGAATTCTGCATTTATGTAAATGTCATATTAATTTTATCAAAGGACTCATTTGTATCTTGCAGATCTTATGGCAAGATGTTATATTATAGTAGCGTTAATAAATGGTTATAAATAGAAAGACATGTGTCATTATGTATTGACTGCAGCAGAACACATCTTTTATGACATTTATTAAGACCATTGCATGATTGATTGATAAATTAAATTGCAAATAATTGAGTAAATAGCACAATTAAGAAATTATTGTATTTTAATGTAAAACTTTTCTTATTACACTATTTAAGATATAATTTTTCTTCTTTCTTTGCAGGTAAATATCAAATAATTTAAATATTGACATGAAAAGGGAAACAGAAAATATCAAATAGTAGCAATTAATTAACAAGTAAGTTAATCACATTTAAATTTATAAAAAGTAACAATAAAGATTGAAATAAAATTTTATATTTAATCATATGGGAGGTGTTACCCACACTATTGCAAGCTTGTCCATTTTTCAAACTTTCATATTGATCGCCCTTGCAACACTTATAGTTTCCCAAATATATGAATTTTAAGTTTCACAAATTTTGTTTTTTCAAGAAAATTTTCTTTTTTCGAGAATTTTCAAGAAATTTTCTTTTGATAGAGAATTTCCAAGAAATTTTCTTTTTATAGAAAAATTTCCAGAAATTTTCTTTTTATTGAAAATTTTCCAGAAATTTTCATTTTATCGAAAATTTTCCAGAAATTTTCTTTTTATAGAATATTGTTCAGAAATTTTCTTTTTATAGAAAATTTTCCAGAAATGTTCTTTTTATAGAAATTTTCTTTTTCAGAAATTTTCTTTTTATAGAAAATTTTCCAGAAATTTTCATTTTATCGAAAATTTTCCAGAAATTTTCTTTTTATAGAAAATTTTCCAGAAATTTTCTTTTTATAGAAAATTATCAAGAAATTTTCTTTTTATAGAAAATTATCAAGAAATTTTCTTTTTATAGAAAATTTCTTTTTATAGAAAATTATCAAGAAATTTTCTTTTTATACAAAATTTTCCAGAAATTTTCTTTTTATACAAAATTTTCCAGAAATTTTCTTTTTTTAGAAAATTTTCCGGAAATTTTCTTTTTTTAGAAAATTTTCCAGAAATTTTCTTTTTATAGAAAATTTTCCAGAATTTTTCTTTTTATAGAAAATTTTCCAGAAATTTTCGTTTTATAGAAAATTTTGCAGAAATTTTCTTTTTATAGAAAATTTTCCAGAAATTTTCTTTTTATTGAAAATTTTCCAGAAATTTTCTTTTTATAGAAAATTTTCCAGAAATTTTCTTTTTATAGAAAATTTTCCAGAAATTTTCATTTTATAGAAAATTTTCCAGAAAATTTCATTTTATAGAAAATTTTCCAGAAAATTTCATTTTATAGAAAATTTTCCAGAAATTTTCTTTTTATAGAAAATTTTCCAGAAATTTTCTTTTTATAGAAAATTTTCCAGAAATTTTCTTTTTATAGAAAATTTTCCAGAAATTTTCTTTTTATAGAAAATTTTCCAGAAATTTTCTTTTTATAGAAAATTTTCCAGAAATTTTCTTTTTATAGAAAATTTTCCAGAAATTTTCTTTTTATAGAAAATTTTCCAGAAATTTTCTTTTTATAGAAAATTATCAAGAAATTTTCTTTTTATACAAAATTTTCCAGAAATTTTCTTTTTATAGAAAATTTTCCAGAAATTTTCTTTATATAGAAAATTTTCCGGAAATTTTCTTTATATAGAAAATTTTCTTATTATAGAAAATTTTCAAGAAATTTTCTTTTTATAGAAACTTTTCCAGAAATTTTCTTTTTATAGAAAATTTTCCAGAAATTTTCTTTTTATAGAAAATTTTCCAGAAATTTTCTTTTTATAGAAAATTTTCCAGAAATTTTCTTTTTATAGAAAATTTTCCAGAAATTTTCTTTTTATAGAAAATTTTCCAGAAATTTTCTTTTTATAGAAAATTTTCCATACATTTTCTTTTTATAGAAAATTTTCCAGACATTTTCTTTTTATAGAAAATTTTCCAGAAATTTTATTTTTATAGAAAATTTTCCAGAAATTTTATTTTTATAGAAAATTTTCCAGAAATTTTATTTTTATAGAAAATTTTCCAGAAATTTTCTTTTTGTAGAAAATTTTCTGTAAAAGAAATGTTTTTTTTATAGAGAATTTTCAAGAAATTTTCTTTTTATTAAAATATTTTAAAGAAATTTTCTTTTTATAGAGAATTTTCAAGAAATTTTCCCCTTTTAAAAAATGTTCAAGAAATTTTCTTCTTATAAAGAATTTTCAAGAAAATTTCTTTTTAAAACGAATTTTCAAGAAATTTTCTTTATGTTAGAAAATTTTCGAGAAATTTTTTTTTTATTGAAAATTTTCGAAAAATTTTCTTTATGGAAAATTTTCCAGAAATTTTCTTTTTATAGAAAATTTTCCACAAAATTTCTTTTTATAGAAAATTTTCCAAAAATTTACTTTTTATAGATAATTTTCCAAAAATTTTCTTTTTATAGAAAATTTTTCATTTTTCGCTTGAATATTCTCATGGATACTAAAGTTCTTTGTGCAAAATTTTAAGTTTTTATCTACAATAGTTTCCCAGATAAACGATTTTTTGTATTTAATTCATATGGGAGGTACCACGTCCATATTTCTAGCCCGCCCATTTTTTATTTTTAAAATTCATGTTGATAGCAAAGTGTCTCCGGAAGACTCTAGCTGTTATATTTTCTCAGATATACTAATTTAATATTTTCTTTAAATGGAGGGTACCATGTCCACTATATCTACGCTGCCTTTTGTATCATATGGATGCCAAAGTTGTCCATACAAAATTTGATGACTGGAGCTCTTGCAGTTTCTGAGATATGCGACTTTTAATACTTATTTTGTATGAGGGCGTGACACATCGCCCACTTAAAATTTTGAAATAAAAGGTAACCTATAGTTCCTTTTAGACATATAGGAAGAGTGAAAATTTCAGCAAACAGAAATTTTATATTCTTTTATAGAGAAAACTTTTGTTATAGACTCTTTTGTTTATGGAACAATTTTAAGAACCACTTTCTGAGTCGATTATGCTATGTCCGTCTGTCTGTCTGTCTGTCTGTCTGTCTGTCTGTCTGTCTATCTGTTTGTCTATATCAACATTGTGTGCACGCTACAGGTCGCAATTTTCAAGATAATTTAATGTAATTTAGTACATACTCTTCTTTTAAACCATTAGTTCGCCTAGCCATCATATAAGCGTACCCAGTCAATAGGACTTTTGATCGAGCCTCAGTTAACCCTAGCCCACATATAAAGTTTTTTTGTAGACAAATTTCTATGAAGCTTCTATTTTATAGGCAATTTGAGATAATTTTTTTTTTTACATTTTTCGACAAATTTTCAAAGGGAAAATTAAATTTTTTTTAAATATTTTGATAAATTTTCTTTGTTTTTATGAAAATATCACAAAAGTTTTCTTTTGAAGATACACTTTGAAAAGAAGTTTTGAAATATTATCTTTAAAACTTAATTGCAGGGTTCATTTAAAGCTTCATATTTTAAATAACTTATTAATCATTTAATAAAAAATTCCACAAACAATTTTAAAAACGTAAGTAAATTTTTTTAAAAAATTAATTTATTTATGTCTCTTACTGATAAGAGATGCTAATTAACTACATATTTATTATTTACTATTAAAAGAGGTATACATTTTTGTATTTAATAAATAAAAAAAATAAAATTTATTTAGAAAAAAAAAAATCAATCTACATTATCGCCACAAATGACAGGCATCATGTGGATACAGCCGATGATTTCTATTGCAACTGAAAGTTTTTGCAAATTCCGGAAAATGTGTTAGAGCATCGGTAACACGCTCACGATCAGAACCATGATCTGACATTGAAGAAAAATCCTCAGGTGAAGTATTGCCGCAAAAGAATTGAGCAAAATTCAAAAAGAAGACCTTACTCATCGATATTTCTTGGCCATAAATGCGACGTGTTTTAGTTAAAGCATCAGGATTGGCATCAAAAAATGCCTGATAAGCATAACGTAAACCACTAACATCGGCAATTTTCTCACTTATTACTAAAGGATTAAGTTCTAGTAGGCAATTGAAACTGGCATTGAATAAAGGATTGTCTTCGAATTGTATTAAGCTCATGCTGCCATTGGCATCTGTTAAAAGGCCACTGTCATCGAAACCATGAAACATTTCATGAGCCAACAGGAATCCCAAAGAACTGTATTTATAGATATCATCCATATCGGGACTATAGATGGGAGGCTGTAGTAAGGTTAAGGGTACAAAGACATAGTTAGCATTTTGCACAAAAAAGGGGGAGGAGCTAGAACCAGTTTCACTATTTTCCAAATAAGTAAAATCTAAAATGGTGGTTTTACTATTTAAAAGCTGCTGACGTGCCTGGAAGTTAAATCTCAATAATTTCAAATGATTTTCATAGAACTTATCTGCAGCTAAATCCAAAGGCTTGTAGAATTTCTCCAATGTTGCTACAGTACCTCTGCGTGGTATATTATTGAGTCTTAGTTTCATATTGTTGATTTTATTTTGCAAATATTCTATGACAGTGGCATTGAAACCATGATTATTTTTGATAATGGTATTATTGAAATGTTTACGTACATTATTAAACATTTCATAAATGGCAGCATATTCTCGAGCCAGTTCGGGATGTTGCTCTTCATACAACCAATGCATGGCAGTGGACATTAAACTTCTGGTGCTACCCAAACAATCTTCATCTAAGAAATTGGCAGGACCATCTTGATGTAAATGCCATAAGAATCTTATTTCCAAATATTTGCAGATAAAACGTGGTGTATATTGTTTGAGCAGAGCATCTAAAGCCTTCATATAGGGTATATTTTGTATATACAAAGGCATTTGGGGATTTAAATCCGTTTGATTGAGTATGACTTTTAAATAATCCTTAAGCCAATCTAAGGGTAAATCTTTAACATAAACCAAACGCTCCTTTAAATAATCCTCTTCATTATCCACTTCAGTGTCTTCGATTTCATCTAGCTGTTGTAATTTGTTTTCAAAATTTTCTATTTCCAGCCATAATTTCTGCAATTCCTCTGTACTTATGGCTGCCGGTAAAGAATTCATTAAAACATTTAAATTCACCTCAGTCAAGGGTTTAAAACCACCATCCATTACTGGTTTATCTATATCTATAATAAATGATTTAACATCATTTATTTCGGACATAACTATTTGCTGTATGAAAACATCATTTAAGCCATAAGTACGCATTTTTGCCAATGTTTGCACCCAATCAAATTGGGTATTTTTCTTGGGCGGTGTCCACAATGAGGGCCATTTAAATTGATCATTGGCTTTCAGCCATACTAGATATTTAACGGCTTCATATTTACTCAAATCCACACAGGATGTATAATAATTATAAGCATTTTGTATAAACTTGGGTTTGTTGCGTGGCATAAACCGCTTAAAAACACCCGACATTTCCTTATTGACATTATAATCCAACATGGTTATGGGTTCATAGTATTTTGTACCCGCCTCCAGAAATACCTCATCCCAATTGCCACAGGCAAATTGATAGAAATCATTACAAGGATTCGCCTTCAAATCCATAGAACCCTCAATAATTTTCTTTTGTTTGCGATTTGTCTGGCGACTGTTGTAAGTAGTGGCAGCTTCACTCCGCCATAATTGCAGCAGGATCATTAAGGTTAAAAACACTTGTATAAATTTCATTTTAATTTTGAATTTTTTTTTTAATTTTCTTCTCTCAATTTATTTTAATTTCCAAAACAACTTATTGATTGCAATGCTTATTAACGACTGCTAATTGTTTTGTTTAGCAGCAGGCATTTGCAGTATTAATTTGAATTTTTTATAGATTTACAAAATTTTTGTTTGCAAAAAAAAAAAAAAAAACACAAATTTTGTTTGTCTTATCAGCTGTATTCTATAAAAATTTGTTTCACACTGTCACACACTGTCATTATCATGGTTCTTCCTATGAAATAAAGGGGTTTCTCCATACAATTTTTTATATATACTTAGTTGTTGTTATTAACTGATAAGCTTGAATTTTGAAAATGGGAAGTATATTGCAAAAAAAAAAAGAAATAAATATAAAACAGAATGTGATTGATGAAATTCAAGTTTAAGCATATTAAAACTAAAAAAAAAAACTAACTAAAATTTTCTATACAATAAAATTTAACTAAAATTTTCTATAGAAAGAAAATTTAAAGAAAATTATCTATGAAAAGAAAATTTTGTATAAAAATAAAATTCAAAGAAAATTTTTTATAAAAAGAAATTTTCTCAAAAATTTTCTATAAAAAAAAATTCCCGCAAATTGTCTATGGTTTACGTGGTAGTTCACTGCACGCGAACTGTGAAGTACAGTCGAAGAGACTCCGTTTTGACCGGACCACTCCACTCGTTAGATGTAGTATTTATAGTATTTGATCCAGCCTGTAGCGGTGAGAAATCTGAGAGTAGCATTAAGAATAGACCCAGGTATCCCTTAGATATGAAGTAACTGCAAAGAAGCGGTTTCTCTATACAGCAAGAGCAGGGTATTCACAGAGGAGATGGAAGACCGTTTCTTCCTTTTCCCTGTCTTTGCAACTACGACAGTGATCGTTGAAAGAGAGACCAAGCCGACTTGCATGTCTGCCTATCACCCAGAATCCTGTTATTACTGCTATCAGCCTCTATATGTCCCGCCTACTTCGGTTTATAAGGTGTCTTGTGCGTTTCTCATTGAAGGAGGGCCACAATAAATTGGCCCCTTTAAAGATTCTGGTGGTATATTCGCTCGGTAGGTTACCTCTACACCACTCGCTCCTGGAAGGAACTCTGACTTTGAAAACTCTATCAAAGTCAGTGTGTAGGGTAATATAGTCGGATGGTTAGTTCAAGATTGGAGGTAATAGGCTTAAAATCTTAGCGTGTCCATATGTTCTTGATCTTCAACTTACGGATTAGTTAAGCATCGCTGCCATTATATGTAGATCTATAGGTAGGATTTGCAATATAGTGTTCTGAAGGACTAGTTCTTAGAGCACCTGTTATCCCAATGAATGCTGATCTTTGAACTTTGAATAGCTGAACTACCACAAACTTCTTCTTAGTTGAAGTCCACCATACAAGATATCCGTATGTAAGAATATGAATATAGCTGTGTACATGAACTTAACTATGTTGGGACTAAGTCCCCATTTTATTCCAAATATCTTAAGACAGGTATAGTAGGCGACCGTTGCCTTCTTGACTCTTCTGGATGTTGAGTTTCCATGATAATTTGTAGTCTAGAATAATTCCTAAATATTTGGCATTATTTGATAAGGGGATTTCGTAGTTCTTCAACCTAGGCAAGTTGAAACTTGGAATTTTGGTCTTTGTTGTGAATATTACCAGTTATGTCTTGCTTGGATTTACTCCTAGACCACTGTCTGTGGCCCAGTTACTGAGTAGCATCAAAGCACCAGACATAATATAGCTAATCACGTCTGAGAACATTCCTGATAGCAGTATCACAACATCGTCCGCATAAGCAACGACTTTTATAACTCTGTTGTCCAGTTCAATAAGAATCGAGTTAACAACGATGAGCCAAAGTAGTGGAGAGATTACGCCGCCCTGTAGTGTACCTCTTTCCACTGGCTTGGACTTACCAAGACTATATACTCTTCAACATCTAGTTTAGCAAGAGCTTGTTGAATTGCAGAAGTATTTACGTTATTGAAGGTACCTTCTATGTCTATGAAGGCTCCCATAGTATATTCTCTCTTACAAAATTTTCTATAAAAATAACATTTTTTACAAATTTTCTATAAAAACATTTCTCGAAAATTTCTTATAAAAAGAAAATAGCTTGAAAATTTTTTATAAATTTTTTTTATAACGATGAAAAATATTGGTCCCACTTGAAGGTTGGTCAGTCTGTCTGTCCGGCTGGCTGACCATTTAAACCTTGTGCGCATTTTTTAAAAAATTTTTGAAATCGTTCCATTATTTGACCTGGTCTCCATCCATTGCTTGCAAGTGTGAGTAAGTACAATTTTGAAAAGTAACACTTAAATTAAGTACACATTGGTATTGATTACAGAGTCGAGCGCAGAAATTCTTGAGTTGAGAGTAAAAAACTATTTTTAGAAGTGTTGCTACTTTGGGAATAAAGTTTTTGTCTGGAATGTTCTGAAACTAAGCAATAATCGTGCATAAATTAAGAATACAATTCTTGAAAAAAACACCTATATTTGTAGTTAACGATCTTGTTTTTTTTAAATGTTGTATTTAATATAATAATTTAGTTTTATTTGGAATACTTCCCAAAATAAATTTTCTGCAACATTTCTCATTAAGACGTGTTGGGGCACTTAATGGTCTATAAAAACTATAACACAGGCCAACAAATTTTGAATTAGTCTATACATAGAGAATAAAGTGTTCCAGTAAAATATTTTCAAATTTTAGTGAAAAGCATTGTAGGTCA
Source organism: Lucilia sericata (assembly GCF_015586225.1). NCBI lineage: Eukaryota > Metazoa > Arthropoda > Insecta > Diptera > Calliphoridae > Lucilia > Lucilia sericata. The sequence goes on along the minus strand of NW_023995527.1, from coordinate 43,473 downwards.
TGTAGTTATTTCACACATTACTTGGTAATGAGTGGTAGTTATCAATAACATTAATTATATATTTTTTTAATAGGATTTGTAGCCAATTGTCTATAGCATTGTCTATAGAATTAGTGGTTCTAACCCTACTCAATGTTAGAAGTTTTTTTTTAAGAAATATTGACTTTTAGATTTGTGTAAAACCATTCCAAATAGCATTGATTAAGAGAAATGACTAATAAACATAGAAAATTACTGATAAGCCGGTTTTCAATCCGAAAAAGTCGGGAAAGCACATTTATAACCAGTTATTTTTTGGACATCGTCAAACAAAAATAAGTAGTTATTAACCCAAAAATAAGCACTTACACTTTGCTCCAATATTACTTGACTACTTACCGGTTAAGTAAAGATTTTGCTGAGATACTTTTCGTAAGGATTGAGCTACACATGAGTATGAAAAGGCCATAAAACAGATAGATTAGTTGATGGTATAACATATTTTAAAAATAAAAGTGTCTTTTAAAATAGTGTACTCTAAGCTCTAGTGTAAAAATTTGTAGGCCTGTGTAAATGTTAGAACGATAAATACATTAAAATGAAAAAAATATATATAATGTTATTATAAATTTATGGAAAAAGTAATAAAAACTACACATTCATCTTCAAACTTGAGAGCCGTTAACGCAGTCGTATTGCGCTTATTTTTTATAACATAAGTATTAGTTGTCAAAGTGATTACAATGGTTACTGGTTTTCTTCAAACATGTAGGAAATATTGATATTTAATTTTTCAAGTTGTTATGTGAAAATCGATGTCTTGATTTGGCTGAAATTTGCACCAGGTTAGTACTATTGGATAGTAGGCCAGACACAAAATTTCAGCTCTATTGGTCATGAACTGTCGGACTTGGAGCGAGTCAAAGTTGGACATCTTGGTCATACAGGGTTTTATTTAAATGAGTGTAACTTTTCACCTATTGGTCCTATCGAAAATTTTCAAAGGAGTTCAGATAGTTATTCCTTTATTGTTTCCTATTGGCCTACTATCCAATAGTACTAACCTTGCTGCAAATTTCATCTAAATGGATTTTTTGAGTTGAGTCACTTGACACGAAATTGTCCATGAATGTAACAAAATATAATCAACAAATAGAAATACTAATTTTATGGTAAATTCGAATTAGAAGAACGTATTTAACATGGCATTGACATTATATTGCATTATTTTTAATCCATTGAGGAGAGATTAAATAAGAGGAAATTGTCATAGATCTTCCTCTTGACATTCTAAATATAAAGCTATAAAAATTATTAAATCCGTCTTGTAGGTTTCTTAACCTTTGACCTTTAAGAACAAAATTATCCATCATAAAGTTTCTGCTGCAAATAAACTGTTGCTACAGTTTGTTTGCAGCTCTTATCGGGTTAACTAATAATATTAAGTAATTCCACTCAATAGTATTAGTTTTTATATTTTTAGCTAGAATAGATAATCCAATTGCTTTTTTAACGCCCCAAATTATTAAAATATTTTTTTTTTATTTATTTAGAAAACAAATATTTATAGACAAGCATTTATTTAGACACTTAAATACAATTAGAATAGCTTTATTAGATTCAGTTTATTGACTTTTATATGTAATTTTTTGAAGACACTATTAAATATTAGTGCAATTGTATATAAATAACAAATAATATTCATATAGATCTGATAAAGGTCTCTAGAAAATTACATAGACAGTTCTGGAAATAGACAAAAGGTCAAATATAGTAGAAGATTAGTTTAATAATAATTAAATAATGCATATAATTTGATAGACAGAATTGTGAGCTCGATAATAAGTACACAGAGGCAGGGGGTAAGCACTTCAATAAATGGTATTAGACTAAGGTCTTTTTATACCCTTCACCACTATAGGGTGTAGGGTATTATGCTTTTGTGATGACGTCCAAAAATATTGGTACTACACTTTCTGAGTCGATTAAACTATGTCCGTCCGTCCGTCCGTCTGTCCGTCTGTCCGTCTGTCTGTCTGTCTGTCTGTCTGTCTGTCTGTCTGTCTGTCTGTCTGTCTGTCTGTCTATCTGTCTATCTAACTTTAACGTAACCATAACGTATAAGGATAGGCTCATATTTAACCTTGCCCCCACATAACTCTTCTTTTGGAAAATACCTTTTTTGTCAATATTTTTAACATACGCACTAGTGTAGGGTATCATACAGTCGTTCATGTCCGACTGCCCATTCTTACTTGTTGCATTTTTATTTTTTTTGAATTCAAAATATTTTATGTAAGTTGCCTTAAAATATACAATTTTAAATTTAAAATTTATAAATTTTTATTTAAACAACAAATATCAGCTAAAAAAAAATATTTCGCTCTTTATTCTCTTATTGAAAAATACTTCTATACATACGTACATAAGTAGGTTTTGACATATTTCTTCTACTTTGATGGAGTGCCTGATTTCTATCTTTCTATGTAAATTGAAATATTTAAATTTTGATTGATGAAATGTATATGTGTACTTAAAAAACTTTATATATAAACCTAATATTCTACTTCATAATACACAAGCTAAATGCATATGGCTGTTTCCATAAATAATGTTAAAAAGAGAAATCTTTTATAAGTTATAGTAAAATTGTTAAAAAATTTCATTTTAATGTTATAAGTGTCATATTTCATAGAATCAATGAAAAGTCTTAGAGGAACTGTAAGAAAACTAGAAGCAGTTTTTATATCCACCATCAAAAAAGTTGGAGGGTATATTGTTTTTGTCATTCCGATTGTAATACCTCGAAATATTGGTTATAGACCCACAAAAGTATATATATTTTGGGTCCTCATTAAATTCTAAAACGATCTAGACATGTCCATCCGTCTCTCCGTCTGTCCATCTGTCTGTTGAAAACATGATAGGGTCCGAACGGAAAGAACTAGAGGGTTGCAACTTTACACAAATATTCTCTATAGCTAAGGTTTGTTTGGTATTGAAAATCGGCAATATCGGTCCACGATATTGGCCCCTATACAAGTGGCAACCCTGAAAACAGTTTTAATAGTCATAACTGTTTTAAAAATTCAAGTATTGCGATGAAATTGGACATAAACAAGTTTTATAGGAACCAAATTCTCTTTGCTAAATTTTATGATGATCGGCCCATAATTGACCCTACCCCCAAATAATGTCCCCTTCAAAATGCGTCTTTAACGCTCATTACTGACTTTAAAATACGAATACAGCGATGTAGTTCGGTATAAACAAGTTTTGTAAGAACTAAAATCTATCTACCAAATTTTATGAGTATCGGCCCATAATTGATCCTACCCCTCATATAAGCTCCCCTTTAGAATATAAAGCTCATTACTGACTTAAAAATACGAATACAGCTATAAAATTCTGCATAAACAAATTTTGTACGAACTACAATCTCTTTGCCAAATTTTATGAGGATCGGCTCATAATTGACCATATGAGGTCCCCTTCATATGGGGGATTCGACATAATCAAGTTTTGTATCAATCTAAATCGGTTTACATATTTTTATGATGTTCAGTTCATAACTGACCCTAGCCCTCATATAAGGTCCCCTTCATAAAATAACTGTAATCTTATGACTGGCTTAAAAATACGAGTATATCATTGAAATTCGAAAAAATACAAGTTTTATAGTAAGTAAATTTTTACTACCAACTTTGATGAGGATCGATTAAAAACCGACCCTATCCCCCCATATAAGTTCCCCTTCAGAAAATTACTTTAATGCTCATTACTGACGAGTACAGCGATCAAATTCGACATAAACAAGTTTCGTAAGAACCAAAGTCTCTGTACCAAATTTTATGAAGATCGATCGGAAATTTGAAGCAAATACATAAGTGTTATCCAAACCGATGAGAATTAGTCCATAATTGATCCTACTCCCAAATAACCCCTCTTACAAAAAACAGTTTATAAGTTTAAAGACCCATATGTTCTTGATTTTGTTGAATAAATAAGACTATATTGTTGTTTTTATGTGCACTAGACATGACATTTATATTTTTCTGGAGGTAGCTCATATGTTTAACAAGTGTAAACGACATGTAAATCTTGATATATATTTTAATTTATTAAAACATTTCAATCTTCTTTTTCTAAAGAAATTAATATAAATATGAATTTGAAGAAGGCAAATCAAAGCGATATGATTAAAAATTATTAAAAATTAGAATTTATTAAAACATCAAACAAATTAAAATATTGTGATTTCTTATTATACCCTACACCACCATAGTGGGGAGGGAGGGAGTGATGTTTGTAATGCACAAAAATATTGGTACTATACCCACCTTAAAGTATACCGATAGACTAAGAATCATTTAATGAGTCGATTAAGTCATGTCCATCAGTCTGTCGGTCTGTGGCTTGTTGGCTGGCTGCCTATGTACATCTTGAACGCAGGGTACATGACGCAATTTTAGAGATATTTTTATGAAATTGGGACCATACATGTTTTAAGCGTAAAGTGCTTCCTTTTTAGCTCAAACTACGTCAAATATACTAGTATCTTTTCAAAAATCGTATAAACGACACAGAGGAAAACAAATATACACGCCTGGTATCAAATTGACACCAAATTTTTCAATAACATCCGTTGTCAAGTATATATATACATACAACAACAATATGTAATGTTGACCACGCAACTTTGTCAACATTGCAACAATTCGTTGTCGCAATCTAAACTTTATGTACATCCGTTTTCTAAAAGTTAACAAACGTGGTAAGCTCACTATTTACAACGCATTTTGAGCTTATCACGTTTGTTAACATTTAGACAACGGATGTGTATAAAGTTAATATTACGACAACGAATTGTTACAATGTTGACAAAGTTGCATGGTCTACATTACATGTTGTTGTTGTATGTATATACTTGACAACGGATGTTATTGAAAAATTTGGTGTCAATTTGGTACCAGGCGTGTATATTTGTTTTCCTCTGTGTAATAAATAGTTTTATAACCATAAATCCTTCCTACAAATTGTATGAAGATCGGCCTATATTTTATCCTAACTACTTTTACAAAACTAGTTTTTCAACATAAATGCTGTTTTATAAAAAAAAATCTTTTTTAAAAAATATTCATTGCTTGTGTAGGGTGTCATATATACTTTTACACTTGTATGCGGAATAGTCTGTATTCTTGCAGGACACTTTCATTTTTCCTACAACTCCACTGTGCATTAAAACAATAAATGTTTCCACCTTATTTTCCTTTCACAAACATGTGTTTAGTATATGACATGAGAAAACTATATAACAAGTTAAAAATAAATAAAAAAAAAAACTGTAACATAAATTTTGATTGTTGTCATAAATATAAAAATAGTCCATAAAAAGAAAAAGAGTTGCAACAACTATGAAATGTATATTTTTTAATAAAATTGTAAAACAAGTTGACAAGTCATCCATCCATGATAGAAAAATAACATAAAATATTATTAATATATCGATACAAAAACAATGTGGGCAGTAAAATAATTTTTTTCAATAAAAAACTTTTTTAATTTTTCTTTTTGACGGAAAACATATACATAAATTAAATATAATAACTAACTACCTGCCATCATTACTGGCATATTGTAAAACTTTAGTATTAAAAGTCACCAACTGTACCAAAGCATAACTATTGAAAAGGCCTTGAATTGGTTATAAATTATTGGAGTTCTTTAAGCAATATTTTAGTCAACAATATTTATTGCCCACAAAATATAAGAAATTACTACAAAAATTATTAAACAATTTAGTACTTAGCTTCTTTTATTATTAGTTATGTTATACTTCAATCCAACAATTTTTTTGATTGATTACTTTCATGTTTGACAATAATCCTTAATAGAAGTTTATTTTTCTTTTAGCTGTGAAAAGGATAACATTTGGGGACAAGATATTTTCTGACTTACATCTAAATAATAAATATAATTATAGTTTGACACAACTCATGATTTAACATGTATTAATTAATTTAATTTTAAAGAAATATTAAGAAAGATTTGTGTTAAGCATATAAGTCCGTCTGTCTGTCTGTCTGTCTGTCTGTCTGTATGTCTGTATGTCTGTATGTCTGTCTGTCTGTCTGTCTGTCTGTCTGTCTGTCTGTCTGTCTGTCTGTCTGTTGAAATCAATTTTCTAAAGAACCCAGATATTTTTTGCTTTCTAGAAGTTTCCTATTCAAAAATTAGCAAAATCGGTCCATAAATAAGGAATAATTAATTACAGATAACCTCTGAAGTTTTCGTCATTTTGCATATTTGTATATTTAGCCATCAAAATTTCATTTTCATGAAAATGAGAGATAGCGATTATTGAATATAGTCCCTCGATACATAAGTCCGTCTGTCTGTTGAAATCAATTTTCTGAAGACCACAGATAACCTTGGGATCTAAATCTTCAATAATTCTATCTGACATGCTTTCAAGAAGTTTCCTATTTAAAATTAGCAAAATCGGTCCATAAAAACGGGGATATAAGAAAAATTCCGAGACAACCTCTGAAAATTTCAACAAAAAATTGTATTTTTTGCATGCAGCTGCATGAAAACAACAATAACGTTCAGATTGTGTTGGTTTGTAAGTACGATGTGTGTGCTTTTAGTAGAACAAACCACTGGAAACAACAACAACAGGATCGCTTAGTATTTGTGTTTGTTGTTTTGAATTAATTTTTTTGTCACAGGGATGGGAAAGTATTTATGAACGAAATGGGAATATTTTTGGTAAAATTTAAGAAAAAATGTAATTTAAAACTATGTTATAGGGTACATAAGATTCATTACAGCCGAATGTATCACTTTTACTTGTTTTTCTAATTATTTGGAATTAACACCTTTACTGTATTTCTAATACAAATTACACGATCTCCAGCAAATTATAATTATCAAGAATCAAGAATCAGCAAACATTATAAATTTCTCAGCAACTCGACACAGAGTAAATGCATCCGAAAAAGACAGTATTTCGTCTAGAATAAACTCTTTGTAAACGAGAGTGAAGACATTCGTCAATTTACAAACCCCAAATAATTTACAGAGTGGATTCTTTGGTCAAACTTTCTGGCTGTTTCTTTGTACTCTACGGAGTGACGATTGGCTTCCTCGTATTACAAGTACTTGATAAAATAGCTATTCAACTGGGCAATCGGTGGCTAGGGGTAACCCTAAGTGGTAGCTTAAATCGATATTTGTTTGTAGTTAGTTTGGGACTGTTTGTTGTAAGACACGTGTATGTATTAGCTAGTTATGCACTGCTGTAGTTATGATAGATAGTGGGTCTTCTCTAACTCCCATTTAATAAGTGCAATCAATTTTGTGTATAATTTAAAAGCATTTATCATTATTATGGATCCAACCGTAACAGAACAACTCATTAATTAAATGTTAAATAGACACATATGTATGTATTTATGTGGCTTTAGGTGTACAATAGCTTAGCAAATTTTTTTTTATTCAAAACAATGGAATGAAATCAGAATATATGTACATATGTATGTATGTAATCATGTTCTGTACATATGTACTTACATATTGCATACAAAATCAGCTTCAATTCTATGTATGTATTCGCATCTGATTTGCGCAGAAGTTCACTACCAACTCAACATAAATTTCAACCGAAATTTATAAAAATTTTCTATTTATAGAAAATTTGCGATAAATTTTTTTACAGAAAATTTTCGATACACATTTTTATATAGAAACATTTTTATACATTTTCTTTATATATGTATAACATTTTTGATAAAATTTATATAAAAGTAAAACATTTTTGAAGAATTTTCTTTCTGTAGAAAATTTTCGATAAATTTTCTTTTTCTAAAGGAAATATCCGATTAATTTTCTTTTTATAGAAATTGTTCTACAATTTCTTTTTATAGAAATTGTTCTACAATTTCTTTTTATAGAAAATTTTCGATAAATTTTCTTTTTTAGAAAATTTTCGATAAATTTTCTTTTTATAGAAAATTTTCGATAAATTTTCTTTTTATAGAAAATTTTCGATAAATTTTCTTTTTATAGAAAATTTTCGATAAATTTTCTTTTTATAGAAAATTTTCGATAAATTTTCTTTTTATAGAAAATTTTCGATAAATTTTCTTTTTATAGAAAATTTTCGATAAATTTTCTTTTTATAGAAAATTTTCGATAAATTTTCTTTTTATAGAAAATTTTCGATAAATTTTCTTTTTATAGAAAATTTTCGATAAATTTTCTTTTTATAGAAAATTTTCGATAAATTTTCTTTTTATAGAAAATTTTCGATAAATTTTCTTTTTATAGAAAATTTTCGATAAATTTTCTTTTTATAGAAAATTTTCGATAAATTTTCTTTTTATAGAAAATTTTCGATAAATTTTCTTTTTATAGAAAATTTTCGATAAATTTTCTTTTTATAGAAACTTTTCGATAAATTTTCTTTTTATAGAAAATTTTCGATAAATTTTCTTTTTATAGAAAATTTTCGATAAATTTTCTTTTTATAGAAAATTTTCGATAAATTTTCTTTTTATAGAAAATTTTCGATAAATTTTCTTTTATAGAAAATTTTCGATAAATTTTCTTTTTATAGAAAATTTTCGATAAATTTTCTTTTTATAGAAAATTTTCGATAAATTTTCTTTTTATAGAAAATTTTCGATAAATTTTCTTTTTATAGAAAATTTTCGATAAATTTTCTTTTTATAGAAAATTTTCGATAAATTTTCTTTTTATAGAAAATTTTCGATAAATTTTCTTTTTATAGAAAATTTTCGATAAAATTTCTTTTTATAGAAAATTTTCGATAAAATTTCTTTTTATAGAAAATTTTCGATAAAATTTCTTTTTGTAGAAAATTTTCGATAAAATTTCTTTTTATAGAAAATTTTCGATAAAATTTCTTTTTATAGAAAATTTTCGATAAAATTTCTTTTTATAGAAAATTTTCGATAAATTTTCTTTTTATAGAAAATTTTCGATAAATTTTCTTTTTGTAGAAAATTTTCGATAAATTTTCTTTTTGTAGAAAATTTTCGATAAATTTTCTTTTTGTAGAAAATTTTCGATAAATTTTCTTTTTGTAGAAAATTTTCGATAAATTTTCTTTTTGTAGAAAATTTTCGATAAATTTTCTTTTTATAGAAAATTTTCGATAAATTTTCTTTTTATAGGAAATTTTCGATAAATTTTCTTTTTACAGAAAATTTTCCATAAATTTTCTTTTAATAGAAAATTTTCAAAATTTTCTTTAATAGAAAATTTTCAAAATTTTCTTTATATAGAAAATTTTCAAAATTTTCTTTATATAGAAAATTTTTGATGAATTTTCTTTATATAGAAAATTTTCGATGAATTTTCTTTATATAGAAAATTTTAAATGATTTTTGCTTTTTTTTTTCGATGAATTTTCTTTATATAGAAAATTTTCGATGAATTTTCTTTATACAGAAAGTTTTCAATGACTTTTCTTTTTATAGAAAGTTTTCAATGACTTCCTTTTATAGAAAGTTTTCAATAAATTTTCTTTTTATAGAAAGTTTTCAATAAATTTTCTTTTTATAGAAAATTTTTGATAAATTATTTAATTAGAAAAAAATATACTTACGTTCGCTGTTGCGTTTTTTTAACAAATTCACCATTTATAAAAATTCAGTGAATATAATTCCAAATAATGAAATCTCATTTTTTGTGAGTTATTCAATTTAAATTCATTCTCTTTATTGAAATTATTCTTTTTTAATTTTATAAATTTATAACAGTGTTTATTTACTTATATTACAGCACTAAGGAAAAAAATATACAATACTCATACTTTTAGTACAATAAAAAAGAGAAGGAAATAAAATATTAATTTACAATATAAAAAGTATTTTATATTTTTTTTATTTTCATTTCAAGTTTAAATTTATTTTAAAATATGCTGCTATATTACTATATATTTAAATAACGTTGTGAAAAATAAATTGGTTTTTTTACATTAATTTACATGTTAAAAATAATATTATTTAGGTGTTTATTTGTTTATATGTAAAAAATATAAAATAAAAATAAAAAATAGTATTTTGTATTTAAAGTGTACTTAAACGACTACTAACAGTTATATAAAAAATATTTTTTTTAGTTATTATGTGTTGAATTATTTATGCAATTTAATGTACATATAACATATTGGTTTGGTTTTTTTATTATTTATTTTAGTTAAAGACTCAAATAATTTATTTTTTTTTTCGATTAAATTGACACTATTTAAATGTGTAAACTATGGGGCTCTTTTAAGTTTACAAATTTAAATATTTATCTATTTAATAGTTGTTTACAGTTTGTGTACACATACATACATATGCATTTGTATTATAGTTTTATTGTTGGTTTCTTTTTAATAATTGAAGAAATAAATTATTGAAGCTGCTGCAGTAGAGAAATTTTTAAATTATTTGTCAATTTTCATTATTTATCCTTTTCTAAGATCAAAGAGATTCAAAGAGCATTGTGTATAAAAATTTGGCTTTTCGATTGATTCGACAAATTTACCTGGTACTGAAAGTTATCAAAATCGATTCATAGTAAAACAATTTCCGAATAACTATAGACTATGGAATATAGTAAGTAAGTATCTAGCCTATAGTCTAGTCTATAGTCTAGTCTATAGTCTAGTCTATAGTCTAGTCTATAGTCTATTCTATAGTCTAGTCTATAGTCTAGTCTATAGTCTAGTCTATAGTCTAGTCTATAGTCTAGTCTATATAGTTAGTCTAGTCTATATAGTCTAGTCTATAGTCTAGTCTAAGTCTAGTCTATAGTCTAGTCTATAGTCTAGTCTATAGTCTAGTCTATAGTCTAGTCTATAGTCTAGTCTATAGTCTAGTCTATAGTCAGTCTATAGTCTAGTCTATAGTCTAGTCTATAGTCTAGTTATAGTCTAGTCTATAGTCTAGTCTATAGTCTAGTCTATAGTCTGTTATAGTCTAGTCTTATAGTCTAGTCTATAGGTCTAGTCTATAGTCTAGTCTATAGTCTAGTCTATAGTCTAGTCTATAGTCTAGTCTATAGTCTAGTCTATAGTCTAGTCTATAGTCTAGTCTATAGTCTAGTCTATAGTCTAGTCTATAGTCTAGTCTATAGTCTAGTCTATAGTCTAGTCTATAGTCTAGTCTATAGTCTAGTCTATAGTCTAGTCTATAGTCTAGTCTATAGTCTAGTCTATAGTCTAGTCTAGTATAGTCTATAGTCTAGTCTATAGTCTAGTCTATAGTCTAGTCTATAGTCTAGTCTATAGTCTAGTCTATAGTCTAGTCTATAGTCTAGTCTATAGTCTAGTCTATAGTCTAGTCTATAGTCTAGTCTATAGTCTAGTCTATAGTCTAGTCTATAGTCTAGTCTATAGTCTAGTCTATAGTCTAGTCTATAGTCTAGTCTATAGTCTAGTCTATAGTCTAGTCTATAGTCTAGTCTATAGTCTAGTCTATAGTCTAGTCTATAGTCTAGTCTATAGTCTAGTCTATAGTCTAGTCTATAGTCTAGTCTATAGTCTAGTCTATAGTCTAGTCTATAGTCTAGTCTATAGTCTAGTCTATAGTCTAGTCTATAGTCTAGTCTATAGTCTAGTCTATAGTCTAGCTATAGTCTAGTCTATAGTCTAGTCTATAGTCTCGTCTATAGTCTGTCTATAGTCTAGTCTATAGGTCTAGTCATATAGTCTAGTCTATAGTTAGTCTTAGTCTAGTCTATAGTCTAGTCTATAGTTAGGTCTTAGTCTAGTTATAGTCTAGTCTATAGTCTAGTCTATAGTCTAGTCTATAGTCTAGTCTAAGTCTAGTCTATAGTCTAGTCTATAGTCTAGTCTATAGTCTAGTCTATAGTCTAGTCTATAGTCTAGCTATAGTCTAGTTTCTAGCTAGTCTATAGTCTAGTCTAGTCTAGTCTATAGTCTAGTCTATAGTCTAGTCTATAGTCTAGTCTATAGTCTAGTCTATAGTCTAGTCTATAGTCTAGTCTATAGTCTAGTCTTATAGTCTAGTCTATAGTCTAGTCTATAGTCTAGTCTATAGTCTAGTCTATAGTCTAGTCTATAGTCTAGTCTAGTCTATAGTCTAGTCTATAGTCTAGTCTATAGTCTAGTCTATAGTCTAGTCTATAGTCTAGTCTATAGTCTAGTCTATAGTCTAGTCTATAGTCTAGTCTATAGTCTAGTCTATAGTCTAGTCTATAGTCTAGTCTATAGTCTAGTCTATAGTCTAGTCTATAGTCTAGTCTATAGTCTAGTCTATAGTCTAGTCTATAGTCTAGTCTATAGTCTAGTCTATAGTCTAGTCTATAGTCTAGTCTATAGTCTAGTCTATAGTCTAGTCTATAGTCTAGTCTATAGTCTAGTCTATAGTCTAGTCTATAGTCTAGTCTATAGTCTAGTCTATAGTCTAGTCTATAGTCTAGTCTATAGTCTAGTCTATAGTCTAGTCTATAGTCTAGTCTATAGTCCTAGTCTATAGTCTAGTCTATAGTCTAGTCTATAGTCTAGTCTAGTAGTCTAGTCTATAGTCTAGTCTATAGTCTAGTCTATAGTCTAGTCTATAGTCTAGTCTATAGTCTAGTCTATAGTCTAGTCTATAGTCTAGTCTATAGTCTAGTCTATAGTCTAGTCTATAGTCTAGTCTAGTCTAGTCTATAGTCTAGTCTATAGTCTAGTCTATAGTCTAGTCTATAGTCTAGTCTATAGTCTAGTCTATAGTCTAGTCTATAGTCTAGTCTATAGTCTAGTCTATAGTCTAGTCTATAGTCTAGTCTATAGTCTAGTCTATAGTCTAATATAGTCTATCATAGACTATACTATAGCTTAGATTATAGACTAGACCTTAGACTAGAGTAGAGACAACACTATAGACCATAGACTAGACTATAGATTAGACCACAAGTAGACTACAAGGCTAGTCTGTGGAGAAAACTATAGACTAGACTACACACAAGACTTTAACTATAGACTTTACTATAGACTAGACTATAGACGAGACTATTGACTAAACTAGAAAATTGCCTATCATTTAGACTGTAGATGTGTTAATGTTGGCCTTCTTTTAATAAGAAACGCACTAGGCAGTATATAACCCGGTATTTATGGGACATATTGAGACTTCTGGAAGTAATATCTAGACACTAGACGCAAGGTCTGCTTGATCTCCCCTTCAATAAATACTGTGGCAGTTGCAAGGAAAATGAAAAAAACGGTTCCATTTTCTCCGCGAATGTTCTGCACTAGCCGCCAGGAGAAAGATTAGTTGGCAACTGCTTCATATCCAACTTTGGTAAGCTAAATTTCTGGGTCAACAGTTAATGACCTCCAGAGGTTTCACTCTGCTGCATGCTGTATCTAATAAATAATACTACATATGAAGAGTGAAGCTGTTGTGTTAAAACGAATTGCGCTCGACTCTACTTGACTGTTTGAGCTCAACAAACTAACAAGCAAAAGACTATACTATATACTAGACTATAGGTTAGATAAGTTTTTATTATAGGCTATGTTAAAGTACTAAGCTACAGGTTGATGTGTTGATTTGATGGCAGATTTCAACATAAAACATATTTACTATTGTAAACCATGCTATATTGCACCAATTAAAATATGTCTTACACTTCATATACATATGTAATTGTTGTTTTTGAAAGCGCCTTCAAGTCAGAAATAATAATTCGGAACGCACTCTTAATCCCTTCCCTGCATTTAGCTTAAAACTTTAATTTAAAATAGTTTAAACAACCGGCAATTATATTTTAAAAAATTTTGAGATTCATATTTGCAGTATTTAGTTAAATGCCGAAACTTTCAATTAACACACTCAAATCTTCAATTACAGACTATATAGCAATTATAAATTCAAAACAATAGCACTCCTTTTAAACTCTTTATACATTTTCATTAAAATTTACTTAATTTGTATATAAAAAATATAGTAATAAATTCGAATTAAATTTCTTTTTGTTTTCTGCCTCTTTCTACTAACAAAATTTTTAAATATATAATAAATAGTATGAGAAAATAAAATGTAATAAATAAAAGCCTATTAACTATTATTACAGTATTTACTTACATAAAGTACAAATAAAGCTTATAAATAAACCTTAGAAATATAACAAATATTTTGTATAGAGTTACAGACACACATTTACTTAACAAGTACTCTTTCATAACTATAATACAATTGTCAAAACCACCAAACTTAAAGATATTACTTTTTTTATATATAAATGTTTGTGTTGTATTAATATTACTCTGCTGCTATTGTTATTTTATAGTTGTTGTATTTTTTAATACTAGTTTATACCAAGAAAAATGGATATACTCTTAAAATCTAAACTTCCACTTTATCCTCGTTGATAATATCCATCACAACAAAATGTTGCTGATGCTGTTCACTACAGCGTCTTGCAGCACCGCCATCTATATTAGTTACACTATTTCTATGACTTATAATACCACCACTACTACTGCTAGCACCACCAGCACCTCCTACGCCACAAGCACTTATACTGGTGGTGGCTGTGGTATCACCTCTTCCACCACCCACTGGTATTTCTGTGACACTGCTGCAAAAACTTGAATGCCGTCTCCGTTGTTTCCAACTTTTTCGAAACGGCATTAGAAGAAACCTTTACTAGAGTACAGTCTCATTGGTGTTCGTGCAAGTACGTGGTCCATTAACAATAGAATACTTGGACGAATTATCTTTCTTTACAGCCATGCTGCCCAAGAAGATCTCCTTGAAAGTCTCACGGAATTGACGCGACATGCCACAATAGATGCCAAAGTTAATGGGATAACTGACAACTAGGAAGAAATTCGTGAATGTTATTAAAATGTTGGCACTATCGTAATCCATGAAATTAATATACAAAGACGAAACAATATGCATGGCTGTCACTACTGCTATGGGTATCTCTACAATTAAGAATACTGTCACCACCACTATTAACATTAGTGTTGTACAGTTGCTTTCTCTCAGTTTCTTGCATTCCTTTTTGCGATTCTCCCTAAAGAGTAGTTTTCTTCTTTCCTGGGCCTGACGCATGGCTGCAAATAGCAGTATATTGAGGGTGACCAACATTATGCACGGCACTAGATGTACAAATATCACTCGAAATAGAAAATATGATGTATAATATAAATCCTCGCCAATATAATCATCCACCCAGTTAGCGGTACGCATATGACAAACTTCTACCACTTGTCCTTCCCAATGTATTTGAACTGGTTCGAAAGTGTGATCTAGTAGTTTCGTACTTTGATGCAGAAAAGCTGCTATGGTTATATAGAGGGTACAGCGCTTTACGCGCGGCATCGTACACCAGGTATGGGCCATGGGGGCATGACAAACATAGATGTATCTGCAAGAAAAGGAAAAAAGATAAATATTAACATAATTTCATAAAACAAATTATTAAGAAACACTTTGCTAGACGGCAGACTTGCCTATAGACAACACCAGACTAGAATATAGACTAGCCTATAGACTAGGTTATAGAATAAACTATAGACCAGACTATAGACCATATTATCGACTAGACTATAGAGTAGACTATAGACTAGACTATAGACTAGACTATAGACTAGACTATAGACTAGACTATAGACTAGACTATAGACTAGACTATAGACTAGACTATAGACTAGACTATAGACTAGACTATAGACTAGACTATAGACTAGACTATAGACTAGACTATAGACTAGACTATAGACAAGACTATAGACTAGGACTATAGACTAGACTATAGACTAGACTATAGACTAGGCTATAGACTAGACTATAGACAAGACTATAGACTAGGCTATAGACTAGACTATAGACAAGACTATAGACTAGGACTATAGACTAGACTATAGACAAGACTATAGACTAGACTATAGACTAGACTATAGACAGACTATAGACTAGACTATAGACTAGACTATAGACTAGACTACTAGACTAGACTATAAGACTAGACTATAGACTAGACTATAGACTAGACTATAGACTAGACTATAGACTAGACTATAGACTAGACTATAGACTAGACTATAGACTAGACTATAGACTAGACTATAGACTAGACTATAGACTAGACTATAGACTAGACTATAGACTAGACTATAGACTAGACTATAGACTAGACTATAGACTAGACTATAGACTAGACTATAGACTAGACTATAGACTAGACTATAGACTAGACTATAGACTAGACTATAGACTAGACTATAGACTAGACTATAGACTAGACTATAGACTAGACTATAGACTAGACTATAGACTAGACTATAGACTAGACTATAGACTAGACTATAGACTAGACTATAGACTAGACTATAGACTAGACTATAGACTAGACTATAGACTAGACTATAGACTAGACTATAGATTAGACTATAGACTAGACTATAGACTAGACTATAGACTAGACTATAGACTAGACTATAGACTAGACTATAGACTAGACTATAGACTAGACTATAGACTAGACTATAGACTAGACTATAGACTAGACTATAGACTAGACTATAGACTAGACTATAGACTAGACTATAGACTAGACTATAGACTAGACTATAGACTAGACTATAGACTAGACTATAGACTAGACTATAGACTAGACTATAGACTAGACTATAGACTAGACTATAGACTAGACTATAGACTAGACTATAGACTAGACTATAGACTAGACTAGACTATAGACTAGACTATAGACTAGACTATAGACTAGACTATAGACTAGACTATAGACTAGACTATAGACTAGACTATAGACTAGACTATAGACTAGACTATAGACTAGACTATAGACTAGACTATAGACTAGACTATAGACTAGACTATAGACTAGACTATAGACTAGACTATAGACTAGACTATAGACTAGACTACAGACTAGACTATAGACTAGACTATAGACTAGACTATAGACTAGACTATAGACTAGACTATAGACTAGACTATAGACTAGACTATAGACTAGACTATAGACTAGACTATAGACTAGACTATAGACTAGACTATAGACTAGACTATAGACTAGACTATAGACTAGACTATAGACTAGACTATAGACTAGACTATAGACTAGACTATAGACTAGACTATAGACTAGACTATAGACTAGACTATAGACTAGACTATAGACTAGACTATAGACTAGACTATAGACTAGACTATAGACTAGACTATAGACTAGACTATAGACTAGACTATAGACTAGACTATAGACTAGACTATAGACTAGACTATAGACTAGACTATAGACTAGACTATAGACTAGACTATAGACTAGACTATAGACTAGACTATAGACTAGACTATAGACTAGACTATAGACTAGACTATAGACTAGACTATAGACTAGACTATAGACTAGACTATAGACTAGACTATGACTAGACTATAGACTAGACTATAGACTAGACTATAGACTAGACTATAGACTAGACTATAGACTAGACTATAGACTAGACTATAGACTAGACTATAGACTAGACTATAGACTAGACTATAGACTAGACTATAGACTAGACTATAGACTAGACTATAGACTAGACAGATAGACTAGACACTATAGACTAGACTAGAGACTAGACTATAGACTAGAACTATAGACTAGACATAGACTAGACCTAAGACTAGACTATAACTTAGACTATAGACTGAGACTATAGACTAGACTAACTTAGACTAGAACTATAGACTAACTAGACTATAGACTAGATAACTATATGACTAGACTATAAGGACTAGACTATAGACTAGACTATAGACTAGACTATAGACTAGACTAGAGACGAGACTATAGCCTAACTAGACTACTATAGACTAGACTAATGCTAGACTATAGACTAGACTATAGACTAGACTATAGACTAGACTATAGACTAGACTATAGACTAGACTATAGACTAGACCTAGACTATAGACTAGACTATAGACTAGAATATACATTATACCATACTATAGATTAGCAATCAATCCGTCTACTTAGAATAGAAAGAGAAAATATTCTTTAATCAAGTAAACATTCAAAACTTCCAGTATTTGCGTTATTTTTAAATTGCACACCTTTTATTGCCAAAAATACATAAATGTTATATTTTTACGAGGTTCCAGCCAAATAAAAGAGAAAAATATAATCTCTTTAGTTATTTTTTTTTATTAGAAATTTCCAGCATACTTTAGCCATTAGCTATCAATATATTTATTTTACAAACACAATTATATTTTATGTTTATTTTAAAACATTTCTTTTTTCCAAAATGTATTTTTAGCTATTTTTATGTCTTCGCATAAATAAATTTATTTTTGTGAAATGTCTTTAATATCATAATATTTTTATAGCTTCAATCGTTCGTGTTTTTTTTGATACGAACGTATGTATTTATACATTCACAAGAATATCAATTCATGTACATATTGTATATGTAACGATGGGTTTTGTATGTACGTAATTTGACTTTTATTGCCAATCAAAATTACTTTTAACTCATGTCAGTTTAAACCCTTAAGTTTGTGTTGTTTTCTCGATGGTGTTGCGGTGTTTTTTTTTTTTATTTTTACGATTTCCATAGAAATTTTTTTACAAAATTATTGAGTTGACGATGATGATTATTTACAATAAAATATAAGCAGATTCACGTTTTTAAAGTGTATTGAGTATTAAAATCTAAAAAAACGAATTTTTTTAAAGGACATTTTTCCTTTTAAATAAATTCCATGAAAAAGTTAATTGTGGCGTATAAATGATTTTTGGTAATTAAATAACAATCATCCGTCATGTTGTCCAATGTCAATTGTATCAAGATATGATCAAAATTATCGTATAAAAATATAATTTATCGGAAATTGTCTATTATATGAAATTTTTCTCAAATATTCTGTATAAAGGAAATTTATCGAAATTTATTATATTTATTCCTATAAAAGAAAATTTATTGAAAATTTCCTATAAAAAGAAAGATTTTCAAAAATTTCCTATAAAAAGAAAATTTATCGAAAATTTTCTGTAACGAGAAAATTTATCGAAAATTTCCTATAAAAAGAAAATTTATCGAAAATTTTCTATAAAATAAAAATTTATCGATGATTCCCTATAAAGACAATATTTTTCGATAATTCCCTATAAAAAGAAAATTTATCGATAATTTCCTATAAAAAGAAAATTTATCGAAAAAAAATTATTTATCCTAAATATAATGATAAATTTTGTCGATAATTCCCTATAAAATGAAAATTTATCGAAAATGCCTATAAATATTAAAATTTATCGAAAAGTTCCTATAAAAAGAAAATTTATCGAAAATTTCATATAAAAAGAAAATTTATCGAAAATTTCCTATAAAAAGAAAATTTATTGAAAATTTCGTATAAAAAGAAAATTTATCGAAATTTTCCTATAAAAAGAAAATTTATCTAAAATTTCCTATATAATGAAAATTTATCGGAAATTTCCTATTAAATGAAAATTTATCGAAAATTTCCTATAAAAAGAAAATTTATCGATAATTTCATATAAAAAGGAAAATATCTAGAAATTTTCCTATAAAAAGAAAATTTACCGAAAAAACCTTATGAAAAGAAAATTTATCGAAAATTTCCTATAAAATGAAAATTTATCGATTTTCGTTAAAATTTCTTTTAAAAGAAAATTTTTATATAAAAAGAAATTTATCAATAATTTCCTACAAAAATCAAATTCTATACATCTGTCGAAAATTTCCTATAAAAAGATAATTTACGGTAAATTTTCTAATAAACTGACAATTTATCGGATAAAAGAGAAAATTTATCAAAAATAACATTTCTGAACTAATAACAATCCGAAAACAAAAAATTTTAATTCTATTGTTTTAAAACACACCATATAGAAAATATTGTTGCATTTCTTTCATTTTACACCAGCTCAAGGTTAAGTTTAAGAAAAAAATAATATTATAAAAGCAAAAAAAAAAAAATCCGTTTATTGACTTAAATAAAAACTTTTCCTAGAAAAACCTCGGCCAAAATATGAGAAAATGAAAGAACGGTCATGACCATGAAATAATCTTGTAAAATAGCAAAATGTTACAAACATTCAATATTTTACAATCTGGTTAAAACGTTCGTGTTGCGTTGCTACTGTTGTTGATGTCGATGTTGCTTGTTTTTGGCTCTGATATCTAAGACTTTGATTTATTTTCATTTTAAGTTTATACATGTGTATACTTCTACTATATTATTTTGGCCAAATGTAAAATGTTTCTTATGCTTCTTTTACTTTACGTGTTTCTTTAATTTTAAAGGAGTTTCTTAGCAAATTGTTTATTAATAAAGTTTTTTGGTTTTTTATTTGTTTAACGAAATAAATAAATAACAACAAAAGTATTAAAACAAATAATGCTAAAGTATGGTATTTATTTTATTTTCTGTTGGTTTTTGCTGTTATTTTTTTGTTTTCATTGCTGTAGACAACTAAATTAAGGCCTTAACCAAATCAGTTAACACCATGTTAATTTATTATAATTTAACCATAAAAGCCATCAATTAGTGATAAAATTAATGAAATTTGAAAATAAAGTGAAATTTATTTGGAAAACATTTTTGTGTGTGTTAATCGGACGGGTTAGAGTAAATTTTGTTACTTCTTTCTTTTTAAATGTCATTATGGCAAACATGGTGTGAGAAATATTAATTGGTTTAATGCGTCTAGATTTATTGGCTATCAGACAGAAATATATTAAAAAAGTACCTATAATTAATTTTTGTACTAATAATATTAGTTTATGACTCTTGAACTAGAACTGAACTAGAACTGAACTAGAACTAAACTAGAGCTGAATTAGAACTGAACTAGAACTGAACTAGAAACTGAACTAGAACCTGAACTAGAACTAACTAGAACTGAACTAGAACTGAACTAGAACTGAACTAGAACTGAACTAGAACTGAACTAGAACTGAACTAGAACTGAACTAGAACTGAACTAGAACTGAACTAGAACTGAACTAGAACTGAACTAGAACTGAACTAGAACTGAACTAGAACTGAACTAGAACTGAACTAACTGAACTAGAACTGAACTAGAACTGAACTAGAACTGAACTAGAACTGAACTAGAACTGAACTAGAACTGAACTAGAACTGAACTAGAACTGAACTAGAACTGAACTAGAACTGAACTAGAACTGAACTAGAACTGAACTAGAACTGAACTAGAACTGAACTAGAACTGAACTAGAACTGAACTAGAACTGAACTAGAACTGAACTAGAACTGAACTAGAACTGAACTAGAACTGAACTAGAACTGAACTAGAACTGAACTAGAACTGAACTAGAACTGAACTAGAACTGAACTAGAACTGAACTAGAACTGAACTAGAACTGAACTAGAACTGAACTAGAACTGAACTAGAACTGAACTAGAACTGAACTAGAACTGAACTAGAACTGAACTAGAACTGAACTAGAACTGAACTAGAACTGAACTAGAACTGAACTAGAACTGAACTAGAACTGAACTAGAACTGAACTAGAACTGAAATAGAACTGACTACTAGAACTGAACTAGAACTGAACTAGAACTGAACTAGAACTGAACTAGAACTGAACTAGAACTGAACTAGAACTGAACTAGAACTGAAACTAGAACTGAACTAGAACTGAACTAGAACTGAACTATAACTGAACTAGAACTGAACTAGAACTGAACTAGAACTGAACTAGAACTGAACTAGAACTGAACTAGAACTGAACTAGAACTGAACTAGAACTGAACTAGAACTGAACTAGAATTGAACTAGAACTAGAACTGAACTAGAACAGAAAGTGATTATAACATTAAAGATTTATACTGTTGCCAATTATTATTTTAATAAAAATTTTTCATATTATTCATTATTAATTAAATATTTTGTCCAATAAATAATTTCCATTTAAGTATAAATTATTAACGCTTAAATTGTAAGAAATATTTTTCCATCTAAATATTACTTATATCTATACATTTTGATAGATGTCGATTGAAGAATTGGCAATTAATCTAATTGCAAAGTTATTTTACAATAAATTAACTGAAATATACAAAAGTTCACCAATGACATTATAGAAAATTAAAGGCGGAACCTAAACTTTTTAATCCAATTATTGAACTCATTAGCACTAATGTTGATAAAAATTATTAAAGAAATAAAAAGTTAAATAATTTTTTTTTACTTTATTATTTAATGCTAATAAATCTAAGAATTATAATGGAAGAAGTTATTTCTGCTTAAAGAAATAAAAAATGCAAATGGCCTTGAGAGAAAAGCGACAAATTGAACATGACATTTTATTAGTTGTAACATGAATGTTGGGAAAATGATGATGAATAATCAATACTGCGAGTATTACAATAGAACTAATAAATTTTCCGAAGACTACAATGTCTACTTAGTAGCAATCCAACATTTCTACGACAGCAACTACTAGGACGAAGTAAATCATGTATATTTCAATAATCTAATCTTAAACATAGATGACATTAACATAAATGTAAAAGACACAATCCAAATGGTATGCAGAGTAAAGCAAAAATATGAGAAAAGTACTAGTAACACCAGAAGTGGTATGTTATATTCCTGCAATTCTTAGTCTTTTTTCGAGAAGGAAATAAGTTGAACTTAAATCACATTTGGTTACATCTCTGAACTACAAAAAGCACAAATAACTTAAAACTATAAAAATTATATTCAAAAAACTGGATAAATTTTGTATCCTTGGCTCCTTTCAAAACTATTGGAATTTATCGTACATTTCCATTAAGAATGTCATATATCAATATCCCTGGATAAACTGAATACTGAAAAATGGCCAACATGTTATTAAAAAATAGTAAAAACGGCAGAAATAATCAAAGAATTTATTTTTCTAAAGTTTAGTTATCGAATTAAGACACTCTTAAGGTAAATGTGAGATATGTATCCTTCAGACTGAAGATTTTTACTACCAAGTTAAAACTCTTATTGAATAAATTATTATCAATAATAATTTGCTAAAGAGATTCTATATTTTCTAATACTTGTCATTTAACAAGTCTAACAAGGATTCAAGCACGCACAACGACATAATCAGACACACATTCTAGGACCGACAAAAACACCGTCACATACACATTCATAAAGCCCAGCCACTTTATTGATAACAACTTTTCATTTATAAAGACCCTGTTTAGTCTCGTAAGTATGTACATAATGAGAATGTCATAGAAATTTATCATCATCTCGTTTATGAGATTTATTTTTTATTTTTTTCATAGTTTATATTTTTATTTTCTTTCTCCCATTCGCCTTAGAAATAATATTAGAAATGTATCTCTTCTTTATTGGCTGTTTTTATTTTTGAAAATATTAAAAAAAATGCAATAGTATCTCTATAAAATATGGTAACCTAGGTGATGTTGGTGCAGGAACTAAAACTGAGCTAGAACTGAACAAATATTCCCAATCTTCCTTTTTTTGTATTTTATCTACAAACCATGTTTATGGTTATTCTCTCTAAATTTTATTTTGTATGGTAAAGGGAAAAAAATCATTCTTTTCTGTAGAAATTTAGTAGACCATTTCTTTATACAAAAAACTGATAGGAAAAAAACAAAAACATAAAATAAAGTGCAATCGCAAAAATTTAAAAAAACTAATAGGAAAAAATTATAAAAATACATTCATAACATAAAATAAAGTGCAATCGCAAAAAGAGTTTCTGGAAATTTAATTACAAAATTTTTAAGAAACCTAAATATGATTAGGAAATAAATGCATTATAAGATAAATCGGACATGGATTTATTACAAACCACTAAATATTTGGATTGTGTTTCTTTAAATAGGTATAAATATGTCAGTTATACATAAGTTCCCATTCTTCATTGCTCTCTTGACAACGACCCTTAACAAAATACTTAAAATATAATAATGGCAATGATAAGTTTTTCGTACCTTTGCACAGCCAAAGCCAGAGTCAACCATATTGAGGCCGTATGACACATTGTAGGCATTATCTGAAAATATAATGATAAAGAGAAAAATTAAAGTCATATAAACAATGAAAGCAAACAATCTTACAAGCAAAACAAACATAAAAGGAAACAATTTGTATTATTAAAATTGACTTTGTATTGTTTACTTATTTTGCAGCACTTGGCTACTTGATGTTTGTTAGTTGTTATAATTTTTTTATTTCTCTTTGTTTCCTATTATTTTCTTGCCTCTTTGTTGTTATCAAACAAAAGAAAAAAGTCAAATATTGTCAACTTTGGTAGATAAAATTCCAGGAAATCAACGTTGACTTTTATAAAAGCTGTCAAGATATACATCAGTTCTAGTTCAATTCTAGTTCAGTTCTAGTTCAGTTCTAGTTCAGTTCTAGTTCAGTTCTAGTTCAGTTCTAGTTCAGTTCTAGTTCAGTTCTAGTTCAGTTCTAGTTCAGTTCTAGTTCAGTTCTAGTTCAGTTCTAGTTCAGTTCTAGTTCAGTTCTAGTTCAGTTCTAGTTCAGTTCTAGTTCAGTTCTAGTTCAGTTCTAGTTCAGTTCTAGTTCAGTTCTAGTTCAGTTCTAGTTCAGTTCTAGTTCAGTTCTAGTTCAGTTCTAGTTCAGTTCTAGTTCAGTTCTAGTTCAGTTCTAGTTCAGTTCTAGTTCAGTTCTAGTTCAGTTCTAGTTCAGTTCTAGTTCAGTTCTAGTTCAGTTCTAGTTCAGTTCTAGTTCAGTTCTAGTTCAGTTCTAGTTCAGTTCTAGTTCAGTTCTAGTTCAGTTCTAGTTCAGTTCTAGTTCAGTTCTAGTTCAGTTCTAGTTCAGTTCTAGTTCAGTTCTAGTTCAGTTCTAGTTCAGTTCTAGTTCAGTTCTAGTTCAGTTCTAGTTCAGTTCTAGTTCAGTTCTAGTTCAGTTCTAGTTCAGTTCTAGTTCAGTTCTAGTTCAGTTCTAGTTCAGTTCTAGTTCAGTTCTAGTTCAGTTCTAGTTCAGTTCTAGTTCAGTTCTAGTTCAGTTCTAGTTCAGTTTCTAGTTCAGTTCTAGTTCAGTTCTAGTTCAGTTCTAGTTCAGTTCTAGTTCAGTTCTAGTTCAGTTCTAGTTCAGTTCTAGTTCAGTTCTAGTTCAGTTCTAGTTCAGTTCTAGTTCAGTTCTAGTTCAGTTCTAGTTTAATTCTAGTTCAGTTCTAGTTCAGTTCTAGTTCAGTTCTAGTTCAGTTCTAGTTCAGTTCTAGTTCAGTTCTAGTTCAGTTCTAGTTCAGTTCTAGTTCAGTTCTAGTTCAGTTCTAGTTCAGTTCTAGTTCAGTTCTAGTTCAGTTCTAGTTCAGTTCTAGTTCTAGTTCAGTTCTAGTTCAGTTCTAGTTCAGTTCTAGTTCAGTTCTAGTTCAGTTCTAGTTCAGTTCTAGTTCAGTTCTAGTTCAGTTCTAGTTCAGTTCTAGTTCAGTTCTAGTTCAGTTCTAGTTCAGTTCTAGTTCAGTTCTAGTTCAGTTCTGGTTCAGTTCTAGTTCTCAGTTCAGTTCTAGTTCAGTTCTAGTTCAGTTCTAGTTCAGTTCTAGTTCAGTTCTAGTTCAGTTCTAGTTCAGTTCTAGTTCAGTTCTAGTTCAGTTCCTAGTCAGGTTCAGTTCTAGTTCAGTTCTTAGTTCAGATTCTAGTTCAGTTCTAGTTAGTTCTAGTCAGTTCTAGATCAGTTCTAGTTCAGTTCTAGTTTCAGTTCTAGTTCAGTTCTACTTCAGTTCTAGTTCAGTTCAGTTCGTTCTAGTTAAGTTCTTAGTTCAGTTCTAGTTCAGTCTAGTTCAGTTCTAGTTCAGTTTCTAGTTCAGTTCTAGTTCAGTTCTAGTTCAGTTCTAGTTCAGTTATAGTTCCAGTTCTGTTCAGTTCTAGTTCTAGTTCTCGTTCAGTTCAGTTCAGTTCTAGTTCAGTTCTGTTTCAGTTCTAGTCAGTTCATAAGTTCTAGTTCAGTTCTAGTTCAAGTTCTAGTTCAGTTCTAGTTCGTTCAGTCAGTTCTCGTTCAGTTCTAGTTCAGTTCTATTCAGTTTCTAGTTCAGTTCTAGTTCAGTTCTAGGTTCAGTTCTAGTTACAGTATCTAGTTCAGTTCTAGTTCAGTTCTAGTTCAGTTCTAGTTCAGTTCTAGTTTCAGTCTAGTCAGTTCTAGTTCAGTTAGTTCAGTTCTAGTTCAGTTCTAATTCAGTTCTAGTTCAGTTCTAGTTCAGTTCTAGTTCAGTTCCAGTTCAGTTCTAGTTCAGTTCTAGTTCAGTTCTAGTTCAGTTCTAGTTCAGTTCTAGTTCAGTTCTAGTTCAGTTCTAGTTCAGTTCTAGTTCAGTTCTAGTTCAGTTCTATATTAGACTGACAGCTGGATGGTTTTATTGCACATGTATGAGAACATCCCAAAATAAATAATACATTCATAAAATATGTACATATGTATGTATCTATGCATGTTGTTTGCTGTTAAAGGATTTTTTCATATAAAGTTTGGGCATTAGATGGGCCAAGTAGCATATATAAATAAAATAAAAATTTCTTAAATATACAGTAAAAATATTTTCATTCTTTTAAATAGCATTACTTTAGCTAATGACAGTACAAAAACTTTGAATTAAAACTTTTTTCAATGCCAATTCCCTGTGAATAGGAACCTCCTTATTTAAATACCCTAACATTAACATTTCGTTACATTTGCATCGTTTGACCTTTTCACAAAAAACTTTTTTTTTTGTTATATTCATTAACTTTTAGATTTTTAATCTCTTGCCCCCAATTGAGAATATTCAGAAAAAGTGATAGCAATTTATAGTCAAACAAAAAAAGTTTATGTGAATTTATTTTCGTTATTTTTTTTTTGCGCTTTTAAAATATAAATTAGAAATTAAATGTGAAAATATTTTCATAGCTGTCATAATTGCGTATAGGGGGTTATGTGAAAAATAAGAACTCTAATTACAACTACTACTACTGCTGATACTTCATGACCCCATTTTTCATTTATTATGATATGCACATGAATTGACTTACAACTGAACCAAAATATTCATATTACACTAGACAAAATAAGAGAAAAAAGAAATATAAAATTTCAGCGAGTAGAAAATTATGGAAAAACTAAATGTAGTAATTTTCAACACTATTCATCAGTAGTAAAAAGGGTGAATAAATACTATGTGTTATTTATATTAACATATTTTAAATTATCTAAAAATATAGTGTTTTGATTAAAATATTTTGGAATATTTTTGAGAAAGTTTATTTTCATTTCTGAGTATAAATTGGGTTTTTAGAAGAAGACTTAATTTAGAAGCTGGGGTACACATCTGTTTAATAAGATAATTAGAACGGTTTTCATATATTATTTATTTATATATTTTCACGGACTCTTTCCCCTTTTTTGATAACTCTTTATACAAACATTTTCAATTTGATTCATTATCGTTATTACAATCTCATTTCTTCTTTTTTTAAATTTTTAATATCTTTGACAAGCTCAAGTACAAATAGATTTCAAAGTTACACAATAAAATCGTTGACCTAAATCCCTTTCATCAGTAAACATACACTTACAACAGTAGTATGTGTCAGCCTCCTTTACATCCTACCCCTTTTTGCAAACCTTAAAATTGAGGGAAATATTAAACATTGTGGGTGCTTGAGTAAATATGAACAAAGACCATATATTCCAATACAAATATTCGTGTGCACACACATACATAATTTTAGTCCTAAATGTAAGTAAGTATCTACATACTTATATATGTAAAAACGCCTTTAATTTAACACTAATAACATGTTCATTTTTTTCCTTCAAACGCTTTTTGCCTTAAGTAATACTGCTGTAGCTATAGCTTTCAGTTTTCTGTTTAAGTTGGGAAAAAAATGGCAAAATATTTTTCCTACAACGATGTTGGTGACAGCAGCGATGGTGTCAATGATGTCGTTAATGATGATTATATAATGTAAACAACATATGAATATGTTGCTAACATATTTAAAATT
The DNA here is from genome assembly GCF_015586225.1 of Lucilia sericata. NCBI lineage: Eukaryota > Metazoa > Arthropoda > Insecta > Diptera > Calliphoridae > Lucilia > Lucilia sericata. Next base: position 15,490 of record NW_023995527.1, on the reverse strand, counting down.
TACATCATTTGTTGACGGCGTTGAAGAAGAAAAAAATTTACAACAAATGTGTAGAACTACACTGCTCTTGTATTTAGTGTGTAAATATTTAAAGCTTGTTAACCCTTTTTGCTATAGTAATTGTAGTTTTTGTTGTTGCTGTGCACAATAAACTTGTTTCTGTATGATGATATAGGGGCTGTAAGGGGCTACTTAGAGCAACCAGGCGCAAAGAATTATGATGCAAGTTATTATGGCTGAACAAGTCAAGTAATTATAATGGATTTTTATGCTAAAGAATGGGGTGCTAAGTGAGTCAGTAAAAACTTTTAATGTTTTTTTATTAAGAATTTTAAGGGAATTTGAAAGCAACAATGGATCAGATGGACCTTTTTAAAGATAGAAAATAAAGCCATATTACACTACATGTTGCATTTTGGTTTTGAACCTAGTTCGACCTTCTCGACTTTTTCATAAAATTACTCAATAACAACATAATATCCTATTTACTGTCAATTATATTTCCAAAATACATAATATTTTACCTTCACTTCATTACAATTTACAATATCAGCATATTTCTAAAGAAAACTATTCACAATATCCATATTAAGAAAATTTATTTAATAAGAAAATTATTAAAATTATAGAGAAAATCCTTTTTAAACTACCACATCAAGGATGTACATTTAATAATCTAAATTACATTTCACTCATACACACACACACACGAAAGTATACATACACTTCATTTCCCTCATCACTAAACAATTCCCATTTCAATAACGACGACAACATGTCAATATGTTGTTAGTTGCTGCTATTGCAGCTAAGCAACGACAAGATGAGCAATATACCAACAACAGCAACACAAACAAATAGAATAACAATAAACCAAGCCGCAACCCATAACAGCAGCAAGAACAACAAAAACAACAACAACATTATCATCAATATCGTTTTGCACCATTGCGACGAGAGAATGAGAGTTAAGCAGAAATATGAAATAACTAATTTTGTACCAAGAAGATAGAGAAATGAGTGAAAGTGTCAGTATATATGACTAGTATGTATGTATAGACACTAGACTGACAGTGATAAATGTATTTGTGGTGTGATATTTTTACACTTATAACAATTGTGTTTATTTTAGTTTGGTTTGTGTTTTTTTTTTCTTTGTCTCGAAATGACATATGACAACAATGAAATGACTTTTAAAAAATTTTAGACTAAAGTTTTCTTTAGAAATATTATTTTATCATACTATTTCAAAGAATTATTCAAATTTTTTTATTTTTGTTATTGGGGGTTTTTAGTTAAATTTTTTTCTTGCAGGTTTTTTGTTGTTTTAGAAACTATGTATAATTTTTTTATTTTTCATTAATCAATATTACATTTTAAGAATCATCAGTTTTTTTAATGCCATTTTCGTATGTCATTTTTCATTTCCTTGAATATGTAAGCAACTATTGATGGTAATAGTAAACTATTATAAAGAATAGTGTGGCTATAAATTTATAGTAGTAATTTTGGCTGATTACTGCGGCTGTAGATTAGACTATATATAGTCTAGAATATAAACTACACTATGGACTTGACTATTGACTAGACTATAAACAAGAATATAGACAAAAATTCAGACTAGACTATACAATAGACTAGACCATATACAAGACTATAGACTAGACTATAGACTAGACTATAGACTAGACTATAGACTAGACTATAGACTAGACTATAGACTAGACTATAGACTAGACTATAGACTAGACTATAGACTAGACTATAGACTAGACTATAGACTAGACTATAGACTAGACTATAGACTAGACTATAGACTAGACTATAGACTAGACTATAGACTAGACTATAGACTAGACTATAGACTAGACTATAGACTAGACTATAGACTAGACTATAGACTAGACTATAGACTAGACTATAGACTAGACTATAGACTAGACTATAGACTAGACTATAGACTAGACTATAGACTAGACTATAGACTAGACTATAGACTAGACTATAGACTAGACTATAGACTAGACTATAGACTAGACTATAGACTAGACTATAGACTAGACTATAGACTAGACTATAGACTAGACTATAGACTAGACTATAGACTAGACTATAGACTAGACTATAGACTAGACTATAGACTAGACTATAGACTAGACTATAGACTAGACTATAGACTAGACTATAGACTAGACTATAGACTAGACTATAGACTAGACTATAGACTAGACTATAGACCTAGATATAGACTAGACTATAGACTAGACTATTAGACTAGACTATAGACTAGACTATAGACTAGACTATAGACTAGACTATAGACTAGACTATAGACTAGACTATAGACTAGACTATAGACTAGACTATAGACTAGACTATAGACTAGACTATAGACTAGGACTATAGACTAGACTATAGACTAGACTATAGACTAGACTATAGACTAGATATAGACTAGTAGACTAGCCTATAGACTAGACTATAGACTAGAATATAGACTAGACTATAGACTAGACTATAGACTAGACTATAGACTGACTAGGACTAGACTATAGACTAGACTATAGACTAGGACTATAGACTAGGACTATAGACTAGACTATAGACTAGATATAGCTAGACTATAGACTAGACTATAGACTAGACTATAGAGTAGACTATAGACTAGACTATAGACTAGACTATAGGACTAGACTATAGGACTAGACTATAGACTAGACTATAGGACTAGACTATACTAGACTAGACTATAGACTAGACTATAGACTAGACTATAGACTAGACTATAGACTAGACTATAGACTAGACTATAGACTAGACTATAGACTAGACTATAGACTAGACTATAGACTAGACTATAGACTAGACTATAGACTAGAGACTATAGACTAGACTATAGACTAGACTATAGACTAGACTATAGACTAGACTATAGACTAGACTATAGACTAGACTATAGACTAGACTATAGACTAGACTATAGACTAGACTATAGACTAGACTATAGACTAGACTATAGACTAGACTATAGACTAGACTATAGACTAGACTATAGACTAGACTATAGACTAGACTATAGACTAGACTATAGACTAGACTATAGACTAGACTATAGACTAGACTATAGACTAGACTATAGACTAGACTATAGACTAGACTATAGACTAGACTATAGACTAGACTATAGACTAGACTATAGACTAGAACTATAGACTAGACTATAGACTAGACTATAGACTAGACTAGACTAGACATAGACTAGACTATAGACTAGACTATAGACTAGACTATAGACTAGACTATAGACTAGACTATAGACTAGACTATAGACTAGACTATAGACTAGGACTATAGACTAGACTATAGACTAGACTATAGACTAGCCTATAGACTAGACTATAGACTAGACTATAGACTAGACTATAGACTAGGACTATAGAGCTAGACTATAGACTAGACTATAGACTAGACTATAGACTAGACTATAGACTAACTATAGACTAGACTATAGACTAGACTATAGGCTAGACTATAGAGTAGACTATAGACTAGACTATAGACTACTAGACTAGACTATAGGACTAGACTATAGGCTAGACTATAGACTAGACTATAGACTAGACTATAGGACTAGACTACTAGGACTAGACTATAGGCTAGACTATAGACTAGGACTATAGGAGTAGACTATAGACTAGACTATAGGCTAGACTATAGACTAGACTATAGACTAGACTATAGCAGAAGATAGGACTATAGATAGACTATAGACTATAGACTAGACTATAGACTAGACTATAGACTAGACTATAGACTAGACTATAGACTAGACTATAGACTAGACTATAGACTAGATTAGACTAGACTATAGACTAGACTATAGACTAGACTATAGACTAGACTATAGACTAGACTATAGACTAGACTATAGACTAGACTATAGACTAGACTATAGACTAGACTATAGACTAGACTATAGACTAGACTATAGACTAGACTATAGACTAGACTATAGACTAGACTATAGACTAGACTATAGACTAGACTATAGACTAGACTATAGACTAGACTATAGACTAGACTATAGACTAGACTATAGACTAGACTATAGACTAGACTATAGACTAGACTATAGACTAGACTATAGGACTATAGACTAGACTATAGACTAGACTATAGACTAGACTATAGACTAGACTATAGACTAGACTATAGACTAGACTATAGACTAGACTATAGACTAGACTATAGACTAGACTATAGACTAGACTATAGACTAGACTATAGACTAGACTATAGACTAGACTATAGACTAGACTATAGGCTAGACTATAGAGTAGACTATAGACTAGACTATAGAGTGGACTATAGACTAGACTATAGACTAGACTATAGACTAGACTATAGAGTAGACTATAGAGTAGACTATAGAGTAGACTATAGAGTAGACTATAGACTAGACTATAGACTAGACTATAGACTAGACTATAGACTAGACTATAGAGTAGACTATAGAGTAGACTATAGACTAGACTATAGACTAGACTATAGACTAGACTATAGGCTAGACTATAGACTAGACTATAGACTAGATTATAGACTAGACTATAGACTAGACTATAGACTAGACTATAGACTAGACTATAGACTAGACTATAGACTAGACTATAGACTAGACTATAGACTAGACTATAGACTAGACTATAGACTAGACTATAGATTAGACTATAGGCTAGACTATAGGCTAGACTATAGGCTAGACTATAGACTATAGACTAGACTATAGACTAGACTATAGACTAGACTATAGATTAGACTATAGATTAGACTATAGACTAGACTATATACTAGACTATAAAATTGAATTTGATTGATTGTAACTCATTTTTGATTTTATTCATTTGAATTGTTAGGCATTGTTCTAATTTATTTGAATGAATTCGAAATGAAATCAAATCAAATAAATCGGAAATGAAATTGCATTTTATTTTACAGCTTTATTTGAATTGAAAAAGAATTGCAACTAATTTCTGCAAATTCAGTGAATTGAAATTTATTTCTGCCTAACTAATGTGCTTTTATTTAAATTACATACAATTATTTTTTCTTATGAAAAAATTTAATTCAAAATTTGTGTAATTCGTAACGAATTCTGCCTTATTTAGGTACATAATACAAAATCTTTGTACTACACGACGTATGATTATTTGTATTTATTAAATATCTATCATACGTACTGTATGTTTAAGTAACTTTCATGTTACTATTGAGCAAATTAGAATTTGATAGAAACAAAGAATTTTTTTAAGTTTTTAATAAATATCTTCAATATTATAAGCTGAACTTACCTCATTTAATATTTGATAAATATAACACACTGACACCGGCTGCAGCGGTTTATAATGATTACCAAATGTGTACATATACCAAATACCAGGAGCAGGAAATATCACCGTTAACATGTCATAAATAGCCATACCTGTAACAAAAACAATTAAATATTAATTAACATTTTCTTTTTTACTTTTTTAAAATTTAAAACTAAGGGTGAGCAGAAAAAGGAGAATATTAAGAAACTAAATGAAGAAGTGTTGAATTAAGTAAAATTTTCTAAATTAAAAAATGTTCGGTCCGCAGATTTAAAAATACTTTTTCAATAAATTGGAACTTTCTCTTTTCTAGGGAGAAGCCTAAATTTAGCACGGCATCATTTAATCAGTTAATTATACTTTTTTTAATTTGTCCTACCGTTGTTAACAATAACTATTAAAACTTATAATTAACATTAAATACTGTATGCAGGCTGTTGTATATAAAAAAAGTCCAATGGAAATTTTGCAAACACATGCTTGTTTATAAAAGTAGGACTTTACTGATTTTCTAACAATTTTTCTGGTAGTTATAGCAACTACCATAAAAAGTTGTTAACAACTGCAACTATGAGTAAATGGGAAAAATCATAATAAATTACTAGACTCTACCGTAAACAGGAGGTTGAATGTTTTCTTGGCTTTAATTAACATGGTTATTTATTTTTTTTATTTGGTTTATGGTTGAAATTTGATTGGCATAAGAAATATAATGGCAAATATATTAGATGACATTATGTCAATATAGCAGAAATAATAAACCAAATATATGCCCTTTGGAGGAGAAATGATGTATTTATTTTCAAATTTCACAGGTTATTTACAAAGTGATAAACTTGGGGTTTTACGCAAACAGGTTGTATAAAAGTAGAAATACTTTACTAGTCTGAGAGGCCCTTCCTTTTAAAAACAGCAATATCATTTGAAATCTAATAACAAATTTGAAGACAATTTCAAGCTCTTGTTGCCCAATTTAGTTAAGAATTGAAAATGTCTACACATTTAATTCTAATAACAGTTATACAATAAAGTATTTTCATAAATTATATCCAAACCCAACACATAAACATAAATTAATAAAAAATAATAATAATCTAATCATACAATAGCAACTTAAAAAGTGGCAAGCAACCAAGCATATTTTGATTATTATTTGTGTAACCGGAGGAGTCTGTTACTAAGAATTTCCTGTTGTTGAAAAATTAACATTATCAGGCAGACTGAAAGACAGACAGACAGGCAGATAGACAGACAGTCACTCACTTAATGTTTCTTTGCGTTTTCACTTGATTATAAACGGCGACCCACATAATAAAATAAAATTATTATTTAATGCTTTAGGCCATGAAACATGATAATTTTATTAAATTAACTACAAAATAGCAACAGCGGCATTAACAACAAAAACAACACCGAAAAAGAAAACCTTAAGAAAATGAGAAAAAAAACTAATGAATAAAAAATATATATATAGAAAAATAGCTAATACTAGCTACTTTTTACTGATGACGATGACTATGCTACTAAACATGATAATGTCAATTATTTTAATATAAAATGTTTTTTTTAAGAAAAGATTATATTAAACAATTTGCTTTAGTACTAGTTTTCTGTATAAATTTTTAGCATTCTCTGGCATTTCAAAATCATTTAATAGTTTTACTTTTATCATACTTAAGTTTACTATGGTCATGCCACCACCCCTACTGCAAATGCTAGAAAATTCTTAACGTTTAGTTATTGTCGTTTAGGGGAGATGTAGATTTTAGTTGTATGCGTTTTAAATTTACTCCATTTTCTTATTTTGTCATTATTTTATGGACTTTAGAAATTGTTTAGTTTTTGTTTCTACTACTGCAACTGCTGTTGAAAAATATTAACATGATTTAACTGCATAATAAAATAGTTCTTTTCTGGAGTAGATTATCTATAGAATAGGGGAGCATTTCTAAAGGATTTCAAATTCACATATAAGAAGGGTGGGATTGTTTTTGAGCTTAGGATTTGTAAACAGTAAAATTTACTTATTTTCAGTAAAACCGACTGGATAATACATTACTCCTTATCTTATTTTTAACGAAAAAGATTTTGAACAAAACCTTCGTTTTAGTTAAATGTGATCTGCCCCATTCAACAGTAATTGCAAATGAGATAATTTGCATGAAATGGAAAAATCCCTTATAAAAAGCAAATCGTTTTATTCGCTCAAAGTTAAGTATGGACTGACCTTTAACCATTAGGTGTAAAGGAAAAGTTTTTTGAAACGCTGTGGTTTCTTATACTATCGGCTGCATTTAGATCTTTAGTTAAAATGGATAACCAAGAAGTATTATCCATCTGGTCTGGTGACCAGATCTACATTCAGTTTACTTTAATATCAGTCCTTGATTATTTCTTCAAAAATACCAACAGACTAGTCAATAAACCAGTCCATAAACTAGACCATTGAAATGTTAGTAGAATGATCTATTAAATGTTCAATAGATAGAATAGATTAGCCAATGGACTAGTCAATATACTTTACAATGTACAAGATAATAGACTAGTCAATAGTATAATAAATAGATTAGTTAATAGTGTAGACACTAAACTAGTCAAGAGTCTAATCAATGGACTAGTCCATATATAAGTCACTAACCTAGACAGTAAGTAGTCTAAAGACTAGTTATTGTCAATATTCTAGTAAATATATACATAAGTCAATAGATTAGTCAATAGATATGGCAATAAAACTACTCCATAGATTAGTCCCTAAGGTAGTAAGTTGACTAGTCCATATACAAGCCACTATACTTGTCAGTAAACTAGTGCATAGACTAGTCATTAGACAATTTTATCGACTAGTTAGTAGTCTATTGACTATTCCGTTGACATATCTTTTTAATAATCTGTTGACTATTTCGTTGACATATCTTTTAATTAACCTATTGACTGACTAGTCTATGAAGTAGAATAATCAATAGACTATTTGCTAGATAAGTCAGTAGAATAGTCAATTGACAAGTCAAAAGACTAGTCATTGGAATAACCAATGGACGATCCAATATACTAGCCAATAGACCAGTCAAGAGAGTAGTCGGTAGACTAGTCAATAAGTAGGCAGTAGACGAGGCATTAGACTTGTCAGTTGACTAGTCAGTAGACTTTTCAGTTCCCTAGTCTATTAAAATTTTAAGAATTTTAAAATTATGTTAAAAGTCTTACGATAAAATAATTGTAATTTAGATTTGACATTGATTTTCACTGGACTTTTTAGCTTGAACTGATCCGAGGACTTAGAATATCACCTATTCTTCGACATCAATAAGTTGATCTTTACTGACCAAACCTTAGAGATGTTTGTTTCCCATTTATTTAGCAATTTAAAATTAAAAAAATGGTCACCGTTTTATTAACCCTATAATTTTTAATTTGAGCATAAAATTAATTTTACTCCCAGTAACTTAATATAAAGACATTTGTATAGATTACTTAAGCTTATCTGTGCGTTTGATTATAGAAATATATTTTAACTTTCTCGTAGTGCAACATCAATAACACATAAACCTAAAGTGCCTGCTTTAAAGTGCATCAAAAAGAAAACTATTTCACTTGACAACAAAACTTTTTACAACAAACTTTCATTGGATTGGATACTTTCAAAATGCTTGGTCATTAAATAGAATTGACAAAATCCATATTTAGTGTTATTGATCATAAAAGTTTATCTATGCACTAACCACAATGTATAAAAAAAAAGCTAACTGGACTTTTCAATTATTAAAGGGGAGTTCTGTTGGAAATGGAAGAAAATATTGTTGTTAAAATAATAGGAATAGAAGGCTGTAGATTTAAACTAGTTGATAGGACTAGGAAAGTTGTATTAAGGTCGGCATAAATCGAACTAGCAAGCCACATACTAATGGACTCTAGTAAATTTTTAAATGTTTAGATTACTTCTTAATATAAAACTCTCCATATGTGTAGAACAAACACTTTAAATCCCCTTTTTTTATAAGTGTCATGAGTGCATTAATCTAATTTATAGTTTTAGTTATTTGCATTGTTGGCAGTTGTAATAAATTTTATATACTTGCACAGCTATTCCCTTTAGATTTAAAGCTTCACTAAAATTTATGTTTAATAAAGATGTATTGGTGGACCATAAAGTTCAATTCGATAATATGAGGGAAGAGTTAAGTTTTATGAGTTAAAACTATACTAGTTGCAATCTAAAGAAGCTTCACAAAGAGTAAATATAGTTTAACAATAAGTTATTAAACTGGTTTATGTTAAAAATTTAACGTAAAACTTAGAAATATAATATGTAGAAAAATAGTCAAATTTACTCACCCATTAGTACAAAATTGGTAGGCGTTGACATTTTCTTTTTACTCAATATCAAAACAATCAATGAATTCGATAGTACTGTTGTTATCAGCAGGAATGGCATACTATAGCCATATAAAGGTACAATGTATTCTACAGGTGAATCACAAGTTACATTCCAATACGATTGATTTGTTAAAAAATCAAAATTCTGACAACGCTCTTCGCCATAATATAAATCAGAAAAATTCATAGGACCATGTCTTGTATTGTTGTTTATACCGCCATCGAGTGTATTAAGATAATTGCTGGCTGAATTGATAAATACATCTCCACTAGCTTCATAAGCAACACTACCACTGGCACTGTTAGCACCAACACTACCACTACCCCCGCCACCTCCTCCTCCACCACCATCACCTGTCCAACCCGAGGGGGCTGAGGTATCGTAGGAATAAATTGTATTATTATTTTTCATATTATTATAACTGACAGCCATAGAGGGATCCATAACGGCAGCTACAGTTTCTGTTATGGCGGTACTATAGATTTCTTGTAAATTCATTTTTGAAATATTATTATTGGCAATTAATTTATTCGTGTTACAGAAAATTATTTTTTGCAGCAATTTTTTTTATTTCTATGTTTTATAAATTCATAGTTAATATGTTGTTAATCTATGTAAATTTTTTATAATCAAGTTTTTCTTCATTTCTCTATTTCCTTATGCTTGACTGCTTTAAATTTTTGCAAAATCTGTAAAGAAAAATAAAAACAAAAACAAAAGTTTAGTTTGTTTTATGTAAATTTTTATGACCTTGAGTGTTTAGTTGAATGTTTATATTTCCGTGTAATTTTTATATACATTTTCTAATATTCAACCAACCCCTTGTGGCAAAGATTATTAAAATGTTTTTAATAGTTTTACGTGATACGCTTTTACGAGTTTTCACTTGTTCTTTCTCTCTCGTTATATCATCATATCTGTTGGGTTTTTAATAACTTTTCTTTTGTTTTATGACCCGTCTTAGGGTGCCCAGATAATAAAAATATTAACTATTATTCATGTCTTAAAATATAATCCTTAAACTAAATTAAAAATGTCCCTTTTTATAGAAAATTTTTGAAAATTTCTTTATTTATAGAAAATTTTTGATAAACTTTAGGTAATTTTTTTTTTAAGAAAATTATCGATAAATTTATCTTTTTTAAATTTTTTTTACATAAAAATTCTTTCTTTTTTATAGCAAATTTCTTTCAGAAAATGTATCTTTTATTAAAGGAAATTTCTTTCGGAAACTTTCTCTTTTTTATAGAAAATTTCTTTGGGAAAATTTATCTTTTTCATAGAAACTTTTTATTTTTAAAGATTTTTTTCGAAAAATTTCTCTTTTTATAGAAAATTTTCGAAAAATTTCTCTTTTTATAGAAAATTTTCGAAAAATTTCTCTTTTTATAGAAAATTTTCGAAAAATTTCTCTTCTTATAGAAAATTTTCGAAAAATTTCTCTTCTTATAGAAAATTTTCGAAAAATTTCTCTTCTTATAGAAAATTTTCGAAAAATTTCTATTCTTATAGAAAATTTTCGAAAAATTTCTCTTCTTATAGAAATTTTTCGAAAAATTTCTCTTCTTATGGAAATTTTCGAAAAATTTCTCTTCTTATGGAAATTTTCGAAAAATTTCTCTTCTTATAGAAAATTTTCGAAAAATTTCTCTTCTTATAGAAAATTTTCGAAAAATTTCTCTTCTTATAGAAAATTTTCGAAAAATTTCTCTTCTTATAGAAAATTTTCGAAAAATTTATCTTCTTATAGAAAATTTTCGAAAAATTTCTCTTCTCATAGAAAATTTTCGAAAAATTTCTCTTCTTATAGAAAATTTTCGAAAAATTTCTCTTTTTATAGAAAATCTTCGGAAAATTTCTCTTTTTATAGAAAATCTTCGGAAAATTTCTCTTTTTATAGAAAATCTTCGGAAAATTTCTCTTTTTATAGAAAATCTTCGGAAAATTTCTCTTTTTATAGAAAATCTTCGGAAAATTTCTCTTTTTATAGAAAATCTTCGGAAAATTTTTCTTTTTATAGAAAATTTTCGGAAAATTTTTCTTTTGATATAACATTTTCGAAAAATTTCTTCTTTGATATAAAATTTTCGAAAGATTTCTCCTTTGATATAAAATTTTCGGAAAATTTATCTTTTAATAGAAAATTTTTCGGAAAATTTCTCTTTCTATAGAAAGTTTTTCAGAAAACTTTCTTTTAGTAGAACAATTTTCGGGAAATTTCAATTTATATAAAAATTTATAGGAAAACTTCTCTTTTTATAGAAAACATTCGGAAAATTTTTCTTTTTATAGAAAATTTTTCGAAAAATGTCTCTTTCTATAGAAATTTTTTTCGGAAAATTTCTCTCTCTATAGAAAAATTTTCGGAAAATTTCTCTTTCTATAGAAAATTTTTCGGAAAATTTCTCTTTCTATAGAAAATTTTTCGGAAAATATCTCTTTCTATAGAACATTTTTTGGAAAATTTCTCTTTCTATAGAAAATTTTTCGGAAAATTTCTCTTTCTATAGAAAATTTTTCGGAAAATTTCTCTTTCTATAGAAAATTTTTCGGAAAATTTCTCTTTCTATAGAAAATTTTTCGGAAAATTTCTCTTTCTATAGGAATATTTTTATAGAAAATTTTGAAAAATTTCTCATTTTATAGAAAATTTTGAAAATTTTGCTTTTTTCGGAATTTTTTTTTTTTATAGAAAAGTTTTAGAAATCTTCGGAAAATTTATATTTTTTATAGAAAATTAAAAAAAAAAATATCTTTTAAAGAAAAATTTCGGAAACGTTATCTTTTTCATATAATATTCGGAAATTGTCTCTTCTCATAGAAAATTTTCAGGAAATTTCTCTTTTCATAGAAAAATTTTCAAAAGCCTTCTCTTTTCATAGAAAAATTTTCAAAAGCCTTCTCTTTTAGAGAGTTTCCGAAAAATTTTGTTGCCCACTCTTAATGCTATTTTCCTCTAGACGCTTTCAAAGCTTCTCTTAACAAAAAATTTCCAACGCATTAAGAAATAATCAACAGTTTTCTAATTGTTCCAAGTGACTGCTTTTTACGTATCCACCAAACTCATAAAACATACACAGTGAAAAACAGTGCTTAGTGCCAATGTTGTGGTACATTTATTTATTTAAATTATTTTGCTAAATTAACTTTAACTTGTCAGGTTCTTGGTCTTGCAACAGCAATTTCAAGCACATTTTATTATTTGTTTGAAAAGCTCAACTGGCCATACGTTGCAGTTCATCTCTAGAGAAATCAATAGAAATATGCATGTACATATGTATGTTGAAAAGAAAATGTGTTTAATTAAATTAAAATATTTTATTTAATTAAACCAAAATTACAAAAGTTTGTTCATTGCTTTTTAGACTAATTAAAAATTAAATACTTAAGGTTGTTACTTTCAAACATAAATTGTTTGTGTCAGAAATAAAATTAATTAAATTTAATTGTTGAACAGTTAGCACTTATGTTATTTAAATATTATTTTTTTCACTTGAATAATTTTATTCATTTATAATTGCAATCATATTTTTATATACTTCTTAAAATCACCTGACATTTTTGTTTTTATTATTTATAGGCCAAATTATTACAGTCTTATACATATTAATTTATTAATGGTTTATAAAACAAACTTTGTATTAAAATTTGTCCTATGAACCTTTGATAAATTGTTATGAATAAAGCCTTAAGAACTATATAATTAATTTACTTTTAAGGAAAAAATCTTTTAAATTATGCAACTAATTATTTTATAAAAAATGCCTGTTCCTAGAAATGGGATAAATTGTTGTTTTTTTATAAAAAACAGCAAACAATTATTTTGTTTATTCTTCATTTAATATATTCTCATGTACATTGGGAAATGCTTTGGAGAATAATTCAAGTGAAGACTAAAACATATTAAACAGAACACAGTATAAGACAAATTTTAAATACTCTATTTACATGCACATTAGAGTGTCCCGAGGAACGGCCTTTTTCCAGTGCTTGAAAATCCTGACCTCAGTATAATTTCGGAAAAATGAAATATCTCCAATTTTATTTATGGCAAAAATAATTTGAAAATTTTGTTAGAGAAATTTTGGTCCACAAAATAATTTATGTTGGCTTGGAAGGAGTATTATTTTGGTCTACTACAGAATAAACTCAAAATTAAGAAATAAAGCGTTAGTTAGTTAGTTAGTTAGTTAGTTAGTTAGTTAGTTAGTTAGTTAGTTAGTTAGGTAGTAGTAGTTAGTTAGTAGTTAGTTAGTTAGTAGTTAGTTAGTTAGTAGTAGTTAGTTAGTTAGTTAGTTAGTTAGTTAGTTGTTAGTTAGTTAGTTAGTTAGTTAGTTAGTTAGTTAGTTAGTTAGGTAGTTAGTAGTTAGTTAGTTAGTTGTTAGTTAGTTAGTTAGTTAGTTAGTTAGTTAGTAGTTAGTTAGTTAGTAGTTAGTTAGTTAGTTAGTTAGTTAGTTAGTTAGTAGTTAGTTAGTTAGTTAGTAGTCGTTAGTTAGTTAGTTAGTTAGTTAGTTAGTTAGTTAGTTAGTAGTAGTTAGTTAGTTAGTTAGTTAGTTAGTAGTTAGTTAGTTAGTTAGTAGGTTAGTTAGTTAGTTAGTTAGTAGTTAGTTAGTTAGTTAGTTAGTTAGTTAGTTAGTAGTTAGTTAGTAGTTAGTTAGTTAGTTAGTTAGTTAGTTAGTTAGTTAGTTAGTTAGTTAGTTAGTTAGTTAGTAGTAGTTAGTTAGTAGTAGTTAGTTAGTTAGTTAGTTAGTTAGTTAGTTAGTTAGTTAGTTAGTTAGTTAGTTAGTAGTTAGTTAGTTAGTTAGTTAGTTAGTTAGTTAGTTAGTTAGTTAGTAGTTAGTTAGTTAGTTAGTTAGTTAGTAGTTAGTTAGTTAGTTAGTTAGTTAGTTAGTAGTTAGTTAGTTAGTTAGTTAGTTAGTAGTAGTTAGTTAGTTAGTTAGTTAGTTAGTCGTTAGTTAGTAGTTAGTAGTTAGTTAGTTAGTTAGTTAGTTAGTTAGTTAGTTAGTTAGTTAGTTAGTTAGTTAGTTAGTTAGTTAGTTAGTTAGTTAGTTAGTTAGTTGTAGTTAGTTAGTTAGTTAGTAGTTAGTTAGTTAGTAGTAGTTAGTTAGTTAGTTAGTTAGTTAGTAGTTAGTTAGTTAGTTAGTAGTTAGTTAGTTAGTTAGTTAGTTAGTAGTTAGTTAGTTAGTTAGTTAGTAGTTTCGTTAGTTAGTTAGTTAGTTAGTTAGTTAGTTAGTTAGTGTTAGTTAGTTAGTTAGTTAGTTAGTTAGTTAGTTAGTTAGTTAGTTAGTTAGTTAGTTAGTAGTTAGGTAGTTAGTTAGTTAGTTAGTTAGTTAGTTAGTTAGTTAGTTAGTTAGTAGTTAGTTAGTTAGTTAGGTTAGTTAGTTGTAGTAGTAGTTAGTAGTTAGTAGTTAGTTAGTTAGTTACGTTAGTTAGTAGTTAGTGTAGTTAGTTAGTTAGTAGTTAGTCGTTAGTTGTTAGTTAGTTTTAGTTAGTTAGTTAGTAGTTAGTTAGTTAGTTAGTTAGTAGTTAGTAGTTAGTGTTAGTTTAGTTAGTAGTTAGTTAGTAGTTAGTTAGTTAGTTAGTTAGTAGTTAGTTAGTGTAGTTTAGTTAGTTAGTTAGTTAGTCTTGTTTTGAACACATTATCATAACTCATATGACCTCATCTGTGCTGTAGTTCAGTGCAAATAAAATCTCTTTTATTACTTCAGAGTTTTTAGCATCGCTCAGTAATGGCTAAATTTTCTTA